>NW_027331968.1:2472380-2639824 GCF_048418815.1 Hemitrygon akajei
CCACACAAGGTGATGGTTCGAGGACGACATTTGCCTCATGCCAGGTTGCCGTCGCGGGGGAGCTGTACGCTTGAGAGACACAGAGGCGGTCTATTCGGGAATCTCCCCCCTCTAGACCTTCTCCAGAAGGCTCCAGAGTCCGGATGTAAGATCCCGCCAGGCGTCCACCAAGTCAAAGGAGCCGACTAACTCCTTTAGCTTCTTGCCGACGCTGTGTCGCTCTGGAGACTGCAGAGGTTCTCCACCTCGAAGATACATCTGAAAGTCCCCACCCCCAGGATCCAGGGAGCTCAGTAGAGTGGACAGCAGACGGAATTGGGAATAGGCGCGTCTGCACCACCCCGCCCCTCAGGGCATACACGTTGATGAAATGCAGAGGTTCACCATCCAGGCGCACAGCCAGATGGAGCAGGCGGCCGGGCTCGACATCCTGAGCTTTTACCATTTCGGCTGGAAGGTCGAGACCAACAGGATCGCCACCCCGCTAGAGTTGGAGCGGAGGTGGCTCATATAGACCCCGCCCTGCCACTCCAGGAGCCAAGCAGACTCGTCTCCCGGGATGGTATGGGTTCCCTACAGGAAATTCACAGCGTATCTCCCATCCCTGAGGACAGAGGGATTGTTATATCTGTGGAGAGAACTCCTGCTACCATTAAAAATTTTGACCAGCTACAGTGAGCGTCATGTTGGGTGTACACTAGGCCTCAGCAACAGTACCTTCCCGCTGAGAGCGGAGGCGCCCTCAACCACACTATCCAGAAAAAATGCAAGAATGGTCTTTGCTTTCCGGGCTCGAGTGGTACCAACGCCACCCTGTGACCCACCGTCTCCCGAAGGAGCGAGGCCTGCTTTCCACCCTGATGTCCCTCACCAGGTCATCCAGGAAGGATTTCAGCTGCTGTCTGTCTCATTCCCCGACACAGCATTCCTCTTCGCCTTCCCCTTCCGTCTGAGGATGACTCGCAGGGACTTCACCAGCCTCGGCATGCTAGACCAGCGAAGCGAGGCGAGTTTAGTCCGATGCTTTGCACCCTCAGAGGTGAGAATGAACTCTCTCATTTCCTCCACAGGTATCAATGGGGATTTCTCAGGAGGGGTGAGGACGTCCATTGTCTCACTATCAAAGGGGTCTGCCTCCAACCCCTCACTGCAGATAGATCCCCCATCTTCCTCCTCGTGTGTTGTATAAGGTGGCTGCACTTGTAACCCAGACTGCACAGAGGGTACCTCCCTCAATCCTTCCCGCTCCACCAGTCTTATCCACAGTTACAACAATGGAGGGATAATCCCCAATAACTCCCTGCGAGCCATAATTTCATGGCGTCGGCCTGCAGAGTATATCACCCTCCCCAGAAGGCAGGTACGAGGTGGACTTCAGCAACTGCGGTCCTAGGGATCCATTGGCAGCCTGCTGAGAGTGAGAGAGACTGGTCTCCTCTCTGTTTACATTATTCAATACCCTTGCTTACTACTAACTGCTCAGTCCTGGGTGCAGGGCTCCAGGACAGTGTGGAATGAGCTTTATTCTGTGCATGATCCGGGGACTGTGAGGTAGGCTGGAGTGGAGGGAGATTCTCTTAATATCTGACCCTGTGACTGTCTGATGAGACTCTGTGCATGATCCGGGGGACTGTGAGGTAGGCTGGAGTGGAGGGAGATTCTCTTAATATCTGACCCTGTGACTGTCTGATGAGACTCTGTGCATGATCCGGGGACTGTGAGGTAGGCTGGAGTGGAGGGAGATTCTCTTAATATCTGACCCTGTGACTGTCTGATGAGACTCTGTGCATGATCCGGGGACTGTGAGGTAGGCTGGAGTGGAGGGAGATTCTCTTACTATCTGACCCTGTGACTGTCTGATGAGACTCTGTGCATGATCCGGGGACTGTGAGGTAGGCTGGAGTGGAGGGAGATTCTCTTAATATCTGACCCTGTGACTGTCTGATGAGACTCTGTGCATGATCCGGGGACTGTGAGGTAGGCTGGAGTGGAGGGAGATTCTCTTAATATCTGACCCTGTCTGATGAGACTCTGTGCATGATCCGGGGACTGTGAGGTAGGCTGGAGTGGAGGGAGATTCTCTTACTATCTGACCCTGTGACTGTCTGATGAGACTCTGTGCATGATCCGGGGACTGTGAGGTAGGCTGGAGTGGAGGGAGATTCTCTTAATATCTGACCCTGTGACTGTCTGATGAGACTCTGTGCATGATCCGGGGACTGTGAGGTAGGCTGGAGTGGAGGGAGATTCTCTTAATATCTGACCCTGTGACTGTCTGATGAGACTCTGTGCATGATCCGGGGACTGTGAGGTAGGCTGGAGTGGAGGGAGATTCTCTTAATATCTGACCCTGTGACTGTCTGATGAGACTCTGTGCATGATCCGGGGACTGTGAGGTAGGCTGGAGTGGAGGGAGATTCTCTTAATATCTGACCCTGTGACTGTCTGATGAGACTCTGTGCATGATCCGGGGACTGTGAGGTAGGCTGGAGTGGAGGGAGATTCTCTTAATATCTGACCCTGTGACTGTCTGATGAGACTCTGTGCATGATCCGGGGACTGTGAGGTAGGCTGGAGTGGAGGGAGATTCTCTTACTATCTGACCCTGTGACTGTCTGATGGGACTCTGTGCCTGATCCGGGGACTGTGAGGTAGGCTGGAGTGGAGGGAGATTCTCTTAATATCTGACCCTGTGACTGTCTGATGAGACTCTGTGCATGATCCGGGGACTGTGAGGTAGGCTGGAGTGGAGGGAGATTCTCTTAATATCTGACCCTGTGACTGTCTGATGAGACTCTGTGCATGATCCGGGGACTGTGAGATAGGCTGGAGTGGAGGGAGATTCTCTTAATATCTGACCCTGTGACTGTCTGATGAGACTCTGTGCATGATCCGGGGACTGTGAGGTAGGCTGGAGTGGAGGGAGATTCTCTTAATATCTGACCCTGTGACTGTCTGATGAGACTCTGTGCATGATCCGGGGACTGTGAGGTAGGCTGGAGTGGAGGGAGATTCTCTTAATATCTGACCCTGTGACTGTCTGATGAGACTCTGTGCATGATCCGGGGACTGTGAGGTAGGCTGGAGTGGAGGGAGATTCTCTTAATATCTGACCCTGTGACTGTCTGATGAGACTCTGTGCATGATCCGGGGACTGTGAGGTAGGCTGGAGTGGAGGGAGATTCTCTTAATATCTGACCCTGTGACTGTCTGATGAGACTCTGTGCATGATCCGGGGACTGTGAGGTAGGTTGGAGTGGAGGGAGATTCTCTTAATATCTGACCCTGTGACTGTCTGATGAGACTCTGTGCATGATCCGGGGACTGTGAGGTAGGCTGGAGTGGAGGGAGATTCTCTTAATATCTGACCCTGTGACTGTCTGATGAGACTCTGTGCATGATCCGGGGACTGTGAGGTAGGTTGGAGTGGAGGGAGATTCTCTTAATATCTGACCCTGTGACTGTCTGATGAGACTCTGTGCATGATCCGGGGACTGTGAGGTAGGCTGGAGTGGAGGGAGATTCTCTTAATATCTGACCCTGTGACTGTCTGATGAGACTCTGTGCATGATCCGGGGACTGTGAGGTAGGCTGGAGTGGAGGGAGATTCTCTTAATATCTGACCCTGTCTGATGAGACTCTGTGCATGATCCGGGGACCGTGAGATAGGCTGGAGTGGAGGGAGATTCTCTTAATATCTGACCCTGTGACTGTCTGATGAGACTCTGTGCATGATCCGGGGACTGTGAGGTAGGCTGGAGTGGAGGGAGATTCTCTTAATATCTGACCCTGTGACTGTCTGATGAGACTCTGTGGAGGGAGCTCTATAAGACGGCCTGACTCTTTGAGTGTGTGATGAAACGGTGCGGAGCGAGCTTCACTCTGTGTCTGATCCGGGGAGTGGAGGTTGTGTGGTGTGGAAGGAGATTCCCTCCGTGTATAATCGGGGGACTCTGTGATGGAATGGTGTGGAGTGAGCTGCAGTCTATGTCTGACACAGGAAGATTGTAATGGGTCAGGCCGGAGTGAGATGTGGTCAATGTCTGACACCGTGACTGTGTGATGTGACGTTGTGGAAGGAGGCTCGCTCTGTGTCTGACACAGGAATTTTGTAATACGACGACATTGAGGTATTCTCAATGTCTGAGCCTGGGAGTGTATCATGGGATGGTGTGGAGGGAATTCTCTGTGTCTCACCCTGTGAGTGTGTGATTCTACAGTGTGGAGGGGGATTTACTCTGTGTCTGATCCTTGGAGTGGATGATGGGACGGGTTAAAGCGAGCTTCACTCTGTGTCTGATTCTTGGAGTAGATGATGGGACGGGTTAAAGAGAACTTTACTCTGTGTCTGATCCATGGAGTGGATGATTGGACGGGTTAATGAGAACTTTACTCTGTGTCTGATCCATGGGCAGTGTGTAGCGAATTCCACACTGTGTCTAATCCTTGGAGTGTGTGATGGGACGGGTTAAAGGGAGCTTCACGCTGCGTCTGATCCGTAGATTGTGTGATGGGACGGTGAGGATGGAGCTATATTCTCTGTCAGATCCGGGGAGTCTGTGATGGGAAGTGACTGATCCGGGAAGTGTGTGATGGGACGATGCGATGGAGCTTCACTCTGCGTCTCATCCGGGAAGTGCGTAATGGGACTGTGTTCAGTCTGTGTTCAAGCTTCAGTCTGTTACTGATTCCGGGAATGTGTGATGGGATGGTGCGGAGGGAGCTTCACTCTGTATCTGACAGGAATTTTGTAGGGGGATGAATCAGAGTTATATTTTCTCAATGTCTGAATCTGGGAGAGTATCATGGGATAATGTGGAGGAATTCTCTGTGTCTGACCCTGTGACTGTGTGATCCGACAGTGCAGAGGGATATTCACTCTGTGTCTAATCTGGGAAGTGTGTGAAGGGAATGCGTCGAGAGAGCTTCACTCTGTTTCTGACCAGGGAGTGTGTGATGTGATGGTGCGGAGGGAGCTTCTCTCAGTGCTTCACCCGGGCTGTTTGATGGGATGGTGTGGTGGTAGCTGCTCTCAGTTTCTGACCTGGGGACTATTAGATGGGTCGGTGTCGAGGGAGTTTCTCTCTGTGTCTGAGCGGTTAGTGGGGGCGAGATGGTGGCGGAGGGAGTTTCACACTGTTTCTGTCCCCGGGATTGTGTAATGTGATGATGCAGATACAACTTCACTGTGTTTTAACCCCGGAATTGTGTAATGTGATGATCCAGATGCAGCCTCTGTGTTTTAACCCTGGGAGCGTGTGATGGTACGTTGCGGAGGAAGCTGCACTCTGTTTCTGACCTCGGGAACGTTTGATTGCTCTTTGTGGAGAGTGTTTTGGTCTGTATCAGGAATGATTGATGGGAGACATGGTGGGAGCTTCACCCTGTGTCTGATCTGGGGATGGACGGTGTGGTGGGAGATTCTCTCAAAGTCTGACACTGTCACTGTGTGATGTAACGTTTTGGAGGGAGCGTCACTCTGTGTCTGACGCAGGACTTTTGTCATGATACAGCCTGGAGTGAGATTTTCCAGGTGTCTGATTCTGGGAGTGTAACATAGAATGGTGTGGAGGAAATTCTCTGTCTCTGACCCTCTAAGTGTGATGATAGCATGTGGAAGAAGATTCATTTTGTGTGTAATCCAGGGATTCTGAAATGGGACGGTCTTGACGGAGATTCACTCTGCGTCTGAGCTGGGGTGCGTGTGATGGGACGGTGTGGAGGGAGCTTCACTCTCGGTCTGATCCGGGGAGTGTGAGGTAAGGGGTTGCGGTGGGAGATTAACTAAATATCTCGGCCTGTGAGTGTGTGATGTGATGATGAGGAGGAATCTTCTCTCTGTGTTTGATTCAGGAATATTGCAATTCAACATCCCGGAGTGAGATTGATGGGACGATGCAGACAGAGCTTCAGTCTGAGTCTGACACCCCATGTTGATTGCTTCTGTTCCATTCTCTATTTTGTGACCTTTGTGGACACAGGTCAGATATTATACTGTATATGAGCTTCCAATCACTTTTGTAGTTTTTGTCTGTGAGAGCAAGAACAGCGCGCAGGAATGTGGGGATTAGGATAGTGTGTGTATCTGGGCTGTGAGGAGGCGGTGGTTAGCCTGGATGGCGATGGGAAGTGAAGAGGTCCTGGGGACCAGACACTATCAGACTGACATCCCTCAGCCTAGAGCTGAGACGCTGCTGTACCAGTGTGAGGAGCTCCGACCCGTTATTGCAGTTCACCGGGTGATGGTGGCAGCAGTAACCCCAGGTCACAGTTTCTCCTTTCATGTGACTCGAGTCCGACACCAAAACAGGAAGTTACAATGGTTTATTGATATCATCATGACAAATGTAAATTAAAAATTGTGTGAGCTGTTAACGTTCTGGAATAAGCTGATTAATGTGATTGACTATGTTTTGAAATTCCGAGAGAGGCTTAGCAGGATATGTGACCTGGCCAAGGATAATCTCCGAGACTCCCAAATTAAAACGAAGCAGTGGTATGATAGACGAGCACGAGAACAGGGATTCTCAACTCCTCTTATCTCCCACACTCTATCTCCCTTCTGCTCACCTTTGTCTTTCACCTCCCTTTCTTACCTCTCTGTTTCTCACCCCTCTCTCCAGTCTCCCTCTTTCACCCCTGTCACCCCTTTCCGTCTCTCCCACTCTCTGGCTCTCACCCTCCGTTTCTCACCCCTCTCCCCCAGTTTTCCACCTTACTCTCCCCTCCTTGTCCGACCTCTCTCCTCTCCTGCCTCACGTTTCTCTCACCACTCTCTCTACCCTCTGTGTCTCACCACTCTCTCCCCCATCTGACTCTCACGTCTCTCCCTTTATTAACTGTCCTCTGCCACCTCTTCACTTTTTTCCCCTTCTCTACTCCCATCTCTCTCCTACCCACCCCCTCACTTCCTCACTCATTGTCCCCCTTCTCTTCCTCCCCGTCTAGGTCTTCCACCTCCGCCTACCCCACACTCTCACTCCCAACTCTACCCTCTCTCCCCCTCTTCTGTCTCTCTCTCTCTCTCTCTCTCTCTCTCTCTCTCTCTCTCTCTCTCTCTCTCTCTCTCTCTCTCTCTCCCTCCCTCCCTCCTCTCTCTTCCCCGGCCATCGCCACCCATGCCCCTCCCTCTCTCTCTCTGTCTCTCCTCTCTGTCTCACCGCATTTCTCTATCTCTCTCCCCCTCTCCACTCCTCTCTTTCCGTCTGGCTCTCTCCCCCCTCCCATGCTCCCTCCGCTCTGTCCCTCCGCCAAACACCGAATCTCGCAGAGGTTTGTCAGCGGGATCACGGTGATCTTGCTGGTCAACTGCCTGGTCTCGCTGGTGATGTCCGTCCTCACGGCCATCGCCAACTGCAGGGACCTCGAGTGCTGCGCCGCACAGCCTCCGGTGGTGAGTGGGATCTTCCTGTGCACGGGGGTGTGTGTGTGGGCGGCGAGGGATGGGGCATGGTAGAAGGGATGGGGAAGGTGAAAGGACGGTGGGGAGGGAGCAATAGACCTGGAGGGATAGAGAGGGAAAGGGTGGAGAGAGGAGGATAGGGTGGAGAGACAAGAGGTGGGGGAGAGATGGAGAGAGAAGAGGGGACAGAAGGAGGGAGAGAGGGGACTGAGGGAGAAAAAGGCTGAGGGAGTGGGTAGTGGATCTCATCTCCTCTTCTCGCCTCTTTCTCCCCTCCCCTCCTCAATCTGACCCCTGCCTCTCCCCCACCCTGCAGAAAATGGTGGTGATCCACGCCAACCAGCCCGCACCGCCAGACCTCGCCTCCGTCTTCTCCGGCAAGCCGACGCCCACTCCTGCCTTTGACGGGCCCCAGTGACGACACGTCCCCCTACTCCACTGGGCAGTCTGAAGGATTCGGGCCGAGCGACCTGAGGCTCGGCCTGAAAGAAAAATCAAGGCGGGAGTTTGGAGACTGAGGAGGGGAGGGGAGTGTAATGGTGCTAGCCTCTTCCCGTAGTCACATTCCTCCCCTTGGGAACCCCCCAATTCCAGCTCCCTTTTTACGAATCGCCCTCTCCCACCCTCGACATCCGGTCACTCCTGAAACACTCCGCTCTCTGTTCCCTCGCTCTCCCCTCTATCACCGCCCATTTCACCCTGGCTGGCGGCCATTTTGTGATGGTTGCTATTGACAACCGTTGTCCTCGCATCATAGAATGGGGCACAGCTTTTCCTCACCTCCACTCACTTCCCTCTCTGTTTATTCAATCTCAACTCCTCATCCCTCCTCTCCTTTCCCTTCCTCCTCGATCTCCCAACTCTCCATTTAACCTTCTACCGACAGCCATTTTGTGACAGTGTGAGACCCTCCTCCCCACTTCCTCCACCACGAAGTGTGTCACGGCCTCACACTCATCATCTTGTCACCCTCATTCCCATCCCATCACTCGCAAACCCCTTCCCTCCCTCCCCTCGCTCTCCTCTCCCCACCACCTCGATGCTCCGCATTGTATGCTGTTTGGCTGCCATTTTCCGATGCCAATCTTCGCCTCTCCTCATCGCACTCTTTCTCTCTCTATTACCAGGTGAGTCATCCCCTACTCACCTTATCACTCCTGACACCCTCCCCTCTCTGACTCCTTGCCCTGACTCCCACCATCCACCATATCCCGTGTGGTGAACATTTTCTGAAGGAAATTTCGCTCCCCTTCCCAATCCCTTCCCACCGTCGTTGAGTGAATCGCTACCCTCTCCCTCCGTTGAGAGACTCAACTCTCCGACCTATCAGCTCTGACCGCGTCCCCGACCACTCGCTCCCCCTTTACCCTTTGCCCACAACCCCCCCTTTTCTTGCCGTCCGTCTTATTTGCGAAGGAAAGTCACCACCCACCCACCACTATTGAGTAAGTCACGCCCCCCACACTCCCCATCCTGTTCCTACCCGCCCTGTCCTATCTGACCCCTCTCTCCCAGTCCGAGCACTTCACCTCCCTTCCCGTCCCATCAGTTGCCCTCCCTCCCTCCCTCTCCTTCCCATCAGATCCCGTCGCTCCTCGTCCCATCAATCCCCTCCCCCCACATCCCATTTTCCCTCGCTCCCCGCCCCATTACTCCCACTCCCTCCTAGTCCCGTCACTTCCTCTCCCTCCGCGTCCTATCATCCCCGCTCCCTTCCTGTCGTTTCACTCCTTATCACGCCGTCTTTCTCCATGTCGGCCACCAGTTTGTGACAGGGACTTTCGCCCCTCCCCTTTCCGTCCCCTATTGAGTCAGTGACTTCGCCACGCTCACCGTCTCATCAGTCCACTCCTCTTCCTCCCAAACCCCTCCTCCCCAAAACCCACATGTATATGCGTATGTGTGAATATCTGAGATATATACATTAGTTTATTCAATGAAAAACCTCATTAGAATTAACACATATATACAATACGCAAGACTATATAAAACACAAATTAAAATACCGTTATTACAATCAATAACAAACTCGATCCCGGGATTGTATCCATGGGCACCGCATGTTCCTTCGCCATAGATTCTGAGTGTGACAGTGGCCATTGTAAGTCAGTGTCTCACTCCATCCCTGGCGGCCACATTAACCAAGGATTCGCCCATTTTAAATCAGCGCGTCCCTCCCTCTCTTGTGCTCACTTCTACCAAAGCCGTCACTCCCTCCCCAGCGGCCATTTGAAGTCAACGTGTCCTTCACTCCTTCTCTGCCGCTCACTTTATCCAAGGCCCCGTCCTTATATTAAGCGACTCCCTCCTTGGTCCCGTTTCAACCCGGCCGAACGGGTTCTCGTTCAGTCACCACATCTCTCCCTTTGTCTCAACAGAATTAACGATGGTGACGGCCGTTTTCAATCGGCGTCTAGCTTCCCCCCTTCCAGACGCTCGTGTTAAACAAGGTATCACAAACCCTAAACTGCCCCGTCTGACATTTTAAGCGAAGCAGCGGCTAGTTTATGAAAGAGCGTCACTCTCTTCCAACAGATCATTTTACATCGACCCATTACCCCCTCTCTCTTCTCAATGTGCCACTGTCTTCATTTCGGCCACTTTACCCTATGCGTCTCTCCCTCCTGTTGGCCACTTGAAGTCTGTCCATCACTCTCTCCCTGCCGGCCATTGTAACCAAGGACTCAGGGACTACTTCAGGTCGGGCCGCCACTCCCTCTAATTTGTCACCTCCTGGCGTCCATTTTCTCTCAGTGTATCCCTCCCTCCCTCGTGATTATTTTCAATGTGCGCGTCACCCCCTCCCTGGTGACAACGTTATGTCGGCGCGTCACTCTCTCCCTAGTTATGATTTATATTCTGGCTTTAATCCAGAATCCTATTTTTAATTATCATGTAACTCCCACCCTGTGACAATTTTCAGTCAGTGCATCATCCCCACCCTGTCGGTCATTTTAACTCTGCCTGTCACTCCCACTCTCTTGTCAGTGTATCACTCCCTCCCTGATGGCCATGAGAAACAAGGTGACCACGGGCATCTTAATTCCGCCCACCGCCCCCTCCCTGGCGTCCATTGTCACTCAGCCCATCACTTTCTCCCAGAGACCATTTTCAGTCAACCTTTCACTCCCTCCCTAGTGACCATTCTAAATCCTTCTGTCGTTCCCTCCCTGGTCACCATTTTCAATCAGGAGCCCCTCGCAGGACAGACACTCTCGACCACCCTCCACTCGATTGCGCAGACTGTTTATCAGAAATAATAAATATATCGCAAACAATGGAGACCAATCCGACATCCTCATCTCCGGATCCTGTGCGTCATCACTCTAAGTGTCGTGGAGAGAGGAGGATACAGACACCAGGAAACGTGTGCGGTAATATTCTCGGTGTCGATACAGAGACCCGATACCGTGCGCGGTAAAACTCTCGGTGTGGAGACAGAGATCGGGAACCGTGCCTGGCAAAATTCCCAGTTTGGGATATGGAGAGCGGGAACCGTTCCCTGTATAACTTCATGTGTGTTACGTGGACACCGGGAACCGGGCGCAATGAATCACCCGGCATGGGGACACGGAAACGATAAACCTCTCTCACAGGTATTCCCCCACACCCCATCTTCAGAAAGGCGTGTGAAGGTCCTTCCGTCCGATCGTATCCGGCGTTTCCGCCAGGAGATGAGCATAATCAGTGTTACAAAGCCGTCAACATCCACACAACCCTCGACTTTCCGCGTAACTAATAAACCCATCGGCGTTCTCGTTAAATTTCGTAAACCCCGCTCCGAGTTCTGTCAAATACAAAATTCAGGCGTCCCCGCCAATTTCCAGGATCCCATTCGCGTTGGAAATGGGAGGGAGATGGTGAGTGTGAATGGGAAGGGCCAGATCCCACTGGGAGATCGGACGCCAGGAGTGAATGAGAAGCGGTGCAGATGGTGGGGTAAGTGGGAAGAGACGGGGCCCATTTGGAGTTTGGACGATGCAAGCGAATGGGTAGGGGTGCGTCCCGTTAGGAATGTGGATGGGTGGAGTGAATGGGAAGGGGTGGTGTCATTGGGAGTGTGGATCTTGGGAATGAATGGCAAATATTGGCATTGGATTGGGATTGTGGTCCGTGGGAGAGGACAGGAAGGGTGGAGTTCCGCTTTGCAAAATTATCCTCAACTTCGATTTCATCCTGGGCGACTTTTCGACCCCTGAAATCAAATGTGATTGTTAGCTGCTATGGTTATGATTCCCAACTGTACTCCCTTGCCCGTTTGTTCCCAATCACACACTCTCCTGGTCTGTGTGCACTGCATCCCTCCCCATCTCTGTGACCACTTCTACAAATATTCATCTTGTGTGTGTGTGTGTGTGTGTGTGTGTGTGTGTGTGTGTGTGTGTGTGTGTGTGTGTGTGTGTGTGTGTGTGTGTGTGTGTGTGTGTGTGTGTGCTACAGTTCCAAGGTGAACACAATGAGAGTCTCCTCTATAATCTGATTCAACTCGAGGTCTACAAACCGTTTTGTTCCTGTGTCTTACCCCGGGAGTGTGTGATGGGACGGTGTGGGGGGATATTCACTCTGTGTCTGACCCCGGGAGTGTGTGATGGGACGGTGTGGAGGGAGATTCACTCTGTGTCTGACGCCGAGAGTGTGTGATGGGACGGTGTGGAGGGAGAATCACTCTGTGTCTGACCCCGGGAGTGTGTGATGGGACGGTGTGGGGGGATATTCACTCTGTGTCTGACCCCGGGAGTGTGTGATGGGACGGTGTGGAGGGAGATTCACTCTGTGTCTGACCCTGGGAGGCTGTGATGGGACGGTGTGGAGGGAGCTTCACTCTGTGTCTGACCCTGGGAGTCTGATGGAATGATGTGGCTCAACGCCGGTATTCCTTCCCCATCCCTGTCGTATTCGGGACCCAAGTGAAATCACATCTGACATTAAGGTCGATTTTAACTGTCTGCGCAGGCAGTTAGCCACGATCGGGGTAGGGTGGAGATGAGATCCTGGGCACCCAGATTCTGAGACGCTGCTGCACCAGTGTGAGGAGCTCAGACCCATTATTGCAGTTTACCGGGGGCTGGGGGGGGGGGGGGGTCAGCAGTAACCCCAGGTCACTGTTTCTCCTTTAATGAGACTCGAGTCCGACACCAGGACAGGAAGTTACAGCAGTTTATTGATTTCATCATGACAAATGTAAATTAAACAATGTGTGAGCTGCTGACGTGCGGGAATAAATAAGCTGCTCCCGACTCACTCACAGTCACACACAATTAACTGACCGGCGACAACGAGTGACCGGTTGAATAATCAGTCCCGTTTCTCACCGTCACTCTGCATCGGTGAACCTATGATTATAAAATCACACTTCAGGGCCGTGTCCGGGATCGCTGCAGATCCAGGGTCACTGCCGAGGGATTTGTCAATTTAACATCATTACATCGACCAGTCTGCTGAATGCACTGTCCTCAGCAAAGGGAGCAAATCGATTTGCTCCCCAGATAAACTCACGCCGGGACGCCGGTGTCCCAGAAATAAAACCGCCGTCCACAGGATCTTCATGTCTGTGTATTTCCCCGGTGTGTAACGTGGGGAGTCTCGAACCCGGAAGCAGTGCTACTGGACATGAGGCCGAAATACGTCACTGCGGGGGCACAGACAACCACACAGAGTGCGAGACAGGAGCCAGTTCCGTTAAAACCGTTGGGAATTACACCTGGAGTGTGGCTACTAAAGGTAAGGGCAGGAGTTAAGGGGGAGGGCGGGAGTTAAAGGGGAGGACGGGGTATCAGCCTAAATGTCCCGATCCCGCGGGCGGGGATGTTCACACATTCAGATGTTCACACGGTCACTGTCAGTCCGGGTCTGGGTTCCTGCAAAGATCTCAGTTCCTTCCCCCCAGTCTCACTGAACCGATTCTCCACCAGCCTGAAACAGATGGAAGAATAAAGATGAAATGAATAGATTACACAACAGTGTCAGTATCAGGGACTGGGGTGAATGATTCAACAACACTCACAGACAAATTATTTTAGTACATTCAACATTAACACAAACACTCACCAGATCCATTCCAGACTCGGGAGGGTCAGTATGAGGCGTCGGAGAGCGGGGACAGATCGGTCTGTCAGCGAGTTTGAGGACAGGTCCAGACACATAAGTGATCTGTTTGTACTGAGAGCGGAGACGAGATCCTCAGTACCAGAATCTGTGAGAGTGACATTGACCAGCCTGCAGATGAGAGAGAGTGAGGGTGAAGGACACAGAGAGATAGGAGACGGTACAAATCCCCAGTGTTTATCAATAACACAATTACTGATCACATTAATGTTTAGAGTCAGGCACCCAGTGACTGTAAACACAATCTCCCACAGTCTGGTACTTACCATAGTCTCTGTATTTTACACTCTGGGTTCCTCAGAGCCGCAGACACCAGTTTCACTCCTGAATCTCCCAGTTTATTATTACTCAGGTTCAGTTTTGTCAGTGATGGGTTTGTACTGAGAGCGGAGGCGAGATCCTTGGCACCAGAATCTGTGAGACCGACTCTCTCCAGCCTGGAGATGAGAGAAAGTGAGGGGGAAGGACACACAGAGAGAGGAGACGGTACAAATCCCCAGTGTTTATCAGTAACACAATCACTGAACACATTAATGTTCAGTGTCAGACACCCAGTGACTGTAAACACAATCTCTAACAGTCTGGTACTTACCAAAGTGTCTGTATTTTACACTCCGGGTTCCTCAGAGCCGCAGACACCAGTTTCACTGCTGAACCTCCCAGTTTATCATTATTCAGGTCCAGCTCCGTCAGTGATGTGTTTGTATTGAGAGCGGAGGCGAGATCCTCGGCACCAGAATATGTGAGACCGACATTGTTCAGCCTGGAGAAGAGAGAGAGTGAGGGTGAAGGACACAGAGAGACAGGAGACGGTACAAATCCCCAGTGTTTATCAGTAACACAATCACTGAACACATTAATGTTCAGTGTCAGACACCCAGTGACTCTAAACACAATCTGCCACAGTCTGGTACTTACCCCAGTTTCTGTATTTTACACTCCGGGTTCCTCAGAGCCGCAGACACCAGTTTCACTCCTGAATCTCCCAGTTTATTCTCCCCAAGTCTAAGCACAAACAGACAAATTTATGAACAAAGTGATTCAAACCGTGGGTCTCGGGGAATTTCTCTCACTCGGATATTTCAGGAAACATTAAACCCTTCAGTAAATCACTGATAGGAGTTCCCATCACTGTCAATGTCCCTCACTGCCCATCTCCAGGGTATTCACCGAATGTCAGTAATTTAGTCTGTCGATGTGACCCTGTAAACTCCACATATTCTGTATCATTCCCTGATGGCTAGACAAAATGTTCCTGATGTGAGAGGGTCGCAACGAGTAGGGTTGAAGTGGAGGAAGTCCCACAGTGAGACAGAATTGTGAATGGGGAAATGTCGAAGGGAAATGACACCACAGGAGGAAGGGGAATGTGGATGTGAGATCTCGCAGGAGGAAGGGGAATGTGGATGTGAGATCTCGCAACAGGAAGGGGGATGAGGAAGAGAGATCCCACAGGAGGATGGGGACGGGAGATCCCACAGGAGGAAGTGGGATGGTTGAAGAGAGATCCCACAGGGGAAAGGGGGATGGGGAAGCGAGATCCCACAGTAGGAAGTGGGATCGGGAAGAGAGATCCCACAGGAGTAAGGGGGATGGGGAAGAGAGATCCCACAGGAGTAAGGGGAATGGGGAAGAGAGATCCCACAGGAGTAAGGGGGATGGGGAAGAGGGATCCCACAGGAGTAAGGGGGATAGGGAAGAAATATCCCACAGGAGGAACTGCGATGGAGAAGAGAAATTCCACAGCAGGAATGGAATGGGGAAGTGAGATCCCACAGGAGGAATGGAATGGGGAAGCGATATCACACAGCAGGAAGGGAGTGGGGAAGAGAGATCCCACAGGAGGAAGGGAGTTGGAGAAGAATATTGCCATATAAGGAAGGGGGATGTGGAAAAGTTGTCCCACAGAAGGGTCAGAGGGGAAAAGATTATCCCACAAGATAGATTGTACGGGATGCAGTAACAGATTGTATCGAAGGGGTGTTATGAACCTAGGATCATAATCGAGACAGGAGATGCACCCATTGGGTCTAGGTATCTGGTAGTGAGCAAAGTCACACAGGTGGACTGACGGTAATAGTCGCACCAATAGGAAGGGCAGGGGAGGACAATCTCACAATGTTATTTCTCTCCTCACTTGGACAGTCTGCTGACGGTCTGTTGTCCCTCACTAGGCAGGGGATGTGAATCTCTGACCCACCTGCTGCAGTCAATGTCGATCTGAGTGTCAGTAACAGTGAGAAGGAACATTGTCAATGGACGTGTCACAGGCAGCGAGAAACACGGCCATTTCTATGGTTTACTACCATTAAACCAATGGCCGTTGTTCACTGATCGGATGTAATTTCCAAAATTCGTTCACAAGAAACAAGAACACTTTCCCTTCCTTGGGGAATTACTGACTGATCCCCTGGGCATTTGTCACAATTCTTCACAATCTGATTTACTACAAATTTACCGAAATTCCTTTACATTGAAACAACGCAATGGAACAGTTTCACAGTTCAGAGTGAGAGATAAATCAAGTTACCTCAACTCCTGGCACTTGTGCAGCCCGGGTCCCAGCCGCCGGATTCCTTCACACCGAATGTGGCAGTTCTCCAGGTCAAGGTGTTTTATTGTATCACAGAGTCCGATGACATGAGACAGGACCGCGCAGTCAATCGGGGTCAGAGTCATTCCACTGAATGAAAGTGTTTCCACAGATCCCAGAGCGGCCTGAGCCAGTCCACGATTCTGAGACTCAAACAGGTAGTGCAATGTGTTCAGGAGGCTCCTTTTACCAGCTTCACTCTGGGTGTTTCCACTCTGGCGTTTAACCTCCTCCTTCACCCAGTCAATCACCCGGCAGGTTGTTTGATGAGGAAACGGACCCAGAAACTCCTCCAGGCCCCGAGCTGTCATTGGGGAGGAGAGACCAGCAACAAAACGGAGAAATACCTCAAACTGCCCATCTGTCGTGTTGTGGGCTTTAGTGAGGAATTTCAGGATATCCCCGGGAGGTGGATTCAGGAATTGTGCGACTGCAGCTACAAACTCTTGGATGGTGAGGTGTGGGAATGTGTACACAACGCTCCGGGCAGAATCCTCTCTCTCCAGAAGCTCCATCAGGAACCCGGACAGGAACTGGGAAGGCTGTAGATTGAACTTGATCAAATCTCCATCTGAAAACACAATCTTCTTCTCGGACACTCCTCTGAAGGCCATCTGACCAACCCTGAGTAACTCATCACGGGGGTTCTCAATCTCACGGCCGTGGTTTTTCAGGATGTTGTAAATATAGTAGGAGTACAGTTGGGTGATGGTCTTGGGAACTCGCCGTGGGTCCCTGACTCTTTGTGTGAAGAAGGGGCCCAGTGCCAGAGCGAGGATCCAGCAGTAGGAGGGGTTGTAGCTCATGGTGTACAGGATCTCGTTCTCCTTCACGTGTTTGAAAACAGCTTCTGCCACCGTCTGATCTTCAAAATGCCTGATGAAATATTCCTTCCGTTCCTCACCAACAAATCCCAGGATTTCTGCCCAGACACTGATGTCAGCCTTTTCCAATAAATGTAATGCAGTGGGACGGGTGGTCACCAGCACTGAACACCCTGGGAGCAGCTTGCCCTGGATTAAACTGTACACAATGTCCGACACTTCACACCACCACTCGGGATCTGGGCACTGGTGCTTGGGTTCTGTATCTCTCCGAATGTCAGCAAAATCTATTCTGTGCTTGAATTCATCCAAACCATCGAATATAAACAACAATCCCTTTGGGTTCTTCCAGACCTCTCTCAGGATATTCCCAAAGTAAGGATACTGATCTAGAATCAGTTCCTTCAGGTTTATTCGACAGTTAATAGAGTTTAAATCCCGGAATTTGAAAGTGAAGACAAACTGGAATTGTTGGTATATTTTCCCCGTTGCCCAGTCATATACAATCTTTTGTACCATTGTTGTTTTCCCGATCCCCGGGACTCCGGCCACTGCTGCCGAACTCCCAGATTTGGATTTACTTCGGGAAAAACTGCTTTGGAATAACTGATCAGTCTGGATTTTTTCCAGCTCTCCGCGGAGATGTTTCTGTCTCCACTCCTCGTGGTCTCTGCCTCTTGCCAGCAGCTCATGTTCCACCAGTTTCCAATCTCGAACAGTAGAAATGACCGTGAGCTCAGCGTATCGATCAACCAGCTGGAAAACCTTCACCTTCTCCCTCATCAGGATCGTGTTCATTCTCAGTGTTTCAGTTTGTGCCCGCAGAGTCTCCTTGTGTTTCTGTTGAACATCTTCCATGGGAATAGAGAACATTGTCAAAATGTTAAATGGTTCAATGGACAAAGAAATTCCTAAATGCATTCCAATATTCAGAGTTTGAGATTACATAAATTAATTCAATGCTTCCATTGATATTAGGACAGGAAGTACATTTCTGTTCACAGACAACCGAATTAACAGCAATGAATGTCCCTGAAAAATGTCCAATCCTCATATTCTGGTACTCATTACTTGTGATGGTAAGCTTTCCTCTGATATCCTATTGCAATCCTGACTGCACCCCCGTTACAACATCATTTCACTATATTTAAAGGATTGCTTGCATCATTAACAGATAATGTTAATACTGATCTTGTGTGGAAATACGGAGAGCAGGACACTCTGCATTTTGGCAAGTCTGCACACTGGGGAGTCACAGGTGTCCACTGCTCTTGCATCAAAACAGGAGCAGAATATGCGGGAAATACTCAAGTCGGGCAGCGTCTGGAGGAGAATCACAGTGAAGTTGCAGATCGATAACCCATCGGAACGACAAGAAAGAAAATGGCTAGTTTTCAATCGCAGTGATGGAGGATTGGTGGAAAGATGAAATCTCTGTTAATGGAAGAAATTAGAAGAGTCTGTCTCAATGATGTACATTGTGTTTGTGGCAGAGGGTGGTGAAGTCTTGGCCACTGCTACTCATCAGTCTTGCTGTGGGGGTGTAGGGCGCTGTCTTATGAGGCCTCCGTCTGTCAGAGTCGACCATGGATGTCCTGCCCCTGCAAGCTAGGACACTCCGATATGGAGAGGAAGCTTTTGCCGATGTAGCAAGCTCCCTCTCTCCGTGCATCTGATGAACACAAAGGATCGGCAGAGACTGACACTGCTCGGCACCAGAGGTGTCGCAGGATATGCCACAGTCTGTGTTGAACAGACTGCTTTAGGGGCTCCAGGTCAAGAATTTTCCCTCTGGGTTTACTCTCAATCTCTTCCCCATGAGGGGTGCAGTTGCAAGGTAGTGGAGTTTTGAGATCAGAGTTTTCTTGCTCCTGGGTGAGCTGCCAATCACGGCCAAGGAGCCCCATCTGCCCAAAGCGACTGGCTGTAAGGCACCAGTAACCCGCCTTTGCCCCTTCTCCTTTCGGAAGAAATGCTTCCACTGTGCTTAGTGGCTAAACCACATGTGAAGGCCGGGGGCTGGACTTGGTTGTCAGAGGCTATTTGAGTCACACGCCACTGGGAGCATTTCATAGGTCGTGGCAGCTTATCCCCACTGCCAAGCTCGGGTAAAACAATCTTAAGCAAACAAGGGGCGCTGTATTATTGAAAACAATAAATCAATAAATTGGTTTATTATTGTCACATGCACCACGGTAAAATGGAAAACTTTTCTGCATGCGATCCAAATAGATCATTACATCACATCGGTGCAATGAGGTTGTAGATGGAAAAACGGAAAAGAATAGTTCAGGGAAACAGTGTTTCAGTTGCCGAGAAAATGCAGTGCAGGGAGACGATAAGGTAGAAGGCCAAAGGATCATTGGCAGGTCAGGGTTTTGCTTTGGAGCTATGCTCATAAACTGTAGAATTCAACACCTAAAACCACAGTACTGTGCAGAAGTCTGAGGTGTATATTACGACTGACAACATTCTGTCTTTTATTTTCAAGTTTGCACTTTATCCCGCGGTGATGCAGTTTGTGTTGTTGTTGTTGTTGTTGTTGTTGTTGTTGTTGTTGTTGTTATCTTAGCCTAAACTGGTAAAACTTGAGGTACAGGCATAGCCAAGCGCATTCCTGATTGAATTGATAGGAAATTTCAGACTATTCTCATGGTGTATAATACTGTGTGTTTTTGAAGATTTATACAATTATTCCCGTGTGGGCCTAATTTATTAATACTATTGTTTAAAGCCTTTGGGATGATACCAGTTATCAATATTATGATAGGGATAATGAATACCCTGTTCTTGTTCCATAGTCTTTCATTTTCCCCTTTTAATTCAGCATATTTCTGGTGTTTTTCACTAATTCATTTCTGTAAGCTATGTGTGTTTGGAAAGGCTATATATAGTCAAAAAGTTGTTTTTACTTGTTTATCCTTTAAAAGTACATCCGAACGGTTATCATGGATTATCCTATCTGAAATAATGATCAGTCACGGTATGATATGAAGGACTCTAACTCTAAAAGCGGAGCAGGTTTGTACTTATAGTAAGTTTTGGTTTTTTTCATCAGTTGTAGTTTAAGCAAGATTTTTGGGAATGTTGTCCACCACTTGATAGTGCTTGTGCAAGTAATGAGATTCAGTTAAACTACAGCAAGTTCCTGTAAGGCGTTGGATTGTTTCTGGTTTCTCCTGTAATTTTCAGCATTTATCGCCGAGGACCTATTGGTCGTTTATTCTGTATTATTGATAACTATGTGTCTCAACAACCTTGTCCTGCATTGTTTCAATTATCTCTTCTGTTTCTGGGAAAAGGTCTCCAACTTTGAGCCCGGCGCTCGACGCTTCCTTGTCGACATCTAGTCAGCTCAGTCATGTGGATGTCTTCCACGGGGAGCCAGATTCTTCCATTGGTTAACATTTTCTACTATTATGTTAGTTTCTTCATTTTTATGGGTGGTGCTTTCATTTCCGTTCAGTGATGTGTACCCCTTATCAGAATTGCATATGCTTGTATGGAGTGCTGAATCCTCCTTGTGTTGATGAAAATATACCCTTAGAACTAATTGTGGATTTCAGAGAAGGCAGGATGAGGGAACACAACACACGAGTCCTCATCGAGGGATCTGATGTGGAAAGAGTGAGCAATTTCAAATTCCTGGCTGTCAATATCTCCAAGTGTCTAACCTGGACCTAATATATCCATGCAGCTGCAAAGAAGGCACAACAGTGACTATATTTCATCAGGAGTTTCCAACATCACTCGAATATTTCTACAGGTGTAACTTGGAGAGCATTGTAACTGGCTGCATCACCTTCTGGTTCATGGGAACTACTGTACAGGATCGGAGTAAGGCGCACACTCAACGATTCAGGAGCAACTTCTCCTCTGCCATCCAGTTTCTGAATGGACATTGAACGCATCGATAGTGACTCACTAATTTCTTTTTTTATTTCTATTTTTGCACTACTTATTTAATTTAATATTTCATATAATCACACAGACATGCATAGCTATATATGCTCAACTTCCAAGCCTGAAGCCATTTTGCTGCTCAGACAGCTCCACTGGACAGGACACGTGCCTCGCATGGAGAACTCGTTACCGAAAGCAGTACTCTACGGAGAACTCTCCCAAGATAAGAGAGATGGTGGTGCCCCCGCACAAGAGGTACAAGGACCAAATTAAACAGCAGCTCTCTCAGGCAAATATGGAGGTCAACGAGTGGCAGCGGCTGATCTACGGCAAAGACAAGAATTTTGAGGAACCCAGAAGAGCGGCTGCTGAAAAGAAGAGGAGATGCAAGAAGGATCCAACTACCCAAACGCCTGAATCCCAGCTACATCCGTGTCCTACTGCTCCCGGGTCTGTAGATCCAGAATTGGCCCCTTCAATCACCAACGATCATGCCGTCATCCAGTACCACACACACACACACACACACACACACACACACACACACACACACACACACACACACACACACACACACACACACAAAAGGATTTAGGGTATGCTTCCTGGTCATTAATACTTGATGGAACCCTGGAATGGGCATGTCCTGGACCCCCTACAATTCAACTACCGACACAACCGATCGACAGATGACACAATAGTTACTGCTCTGCACACCGTCTTTAAACATCTGGAGAAGATGGATGCTTATGTCAGAATGCTGTTCTTGGACTAGAGTTGAGCATTCGACACCATCATTTCCCTCCAGGTTCGACAAGAAACTCAGAGACCTCGGCCTTGACCCTGCTGTGTGCAGCTGGATCTTGGAGTTCCTGTCATATTGCCGGCAGGTCGTAAGAGGGGGCTCCCTCACCTCTGCCCCTCTGACACTCAACATAGGTGCCCCTCAGGGTTATGTCCTAAGCTCCCTCCTTTACTCTCTGTATGCCCATGACTGTGTCACCACCCACAGCTCCAATCTGCTAATTAGATTTGCTGATGATTGGCCAAATCTCAATTAATAGCGAGGTAGCCTACATAGAACAGGTCATCACCCTGACACAGTGGTGTCAAGGAAAAAACTTCTCCCTCAATGTCGCAAAAACAAAGGAGCTGGTTGCTATGTCGCAAAGACAAGAGGAATGGAGAGAGGATAACCCCCATTGACACCAATGAATCTGGGTTTGAAACAGTGAACAGCTTTAAGTTCCTCGGCATCCACATCACTGAGGACCTCACGTGGTCTGTACACACCAGCTGTGTGGTTAAAAAAGGCACAACAGCTCCTCTTTCACCTCAGATGGTTGAGGACGTTTGGTATAGGCCCCCAAATGCTAAAGATTTACTACAGGGACACAATTGGGAGCATCCTGACTAGCTGCATCATGCCCTGGTATGGAAACTGTACCTCCCTTAATTGCAGGATTCTGCAGAGAGTGCTGCGGACAGCCCAGTGCATCTCTAGATGTGAATTTCCTTCTATTCAGGACGTTACAGACACGGGGTAAAAAGGGCCCAAAGGATCATTCTGGACCCAAGTCTCACAAAACACAAACTGTTCCATCTGCTACCATCTGGGAAACGGTACCGCAGCATAAAAGCCAGGACCAGCAGGCTCCGGGACAGCTTCTTCCACCAGGCCATCAGACTCATTAATTCAAGCTGATACAATTCTACTTCTACAATTGTATACATATACTACATTTGTGCTGCTGGCGCAGAAAAACACTTTTCACAACTTATCTCCGTGATATTAACCCTGATCCTGAGAATTTTTTTCTTACTGTTGTGCCATTTGTTTTAGGTCTGTTATTCATTATATTCATACTGCCCTCGTTCATATCAATCTAAGTGTGCACCAGTGCACATGGTGTTTTCTAGAAATTGTTATTTAAGTTCTTAGTTTTCTTTGCATATTTTCCAGATCCATTTCATACCAGAAGAATACGTCAATATGGGCATAGGGAGAGTTTAGTACCTTTGTTATATTTTTACTGTTCAGCTCTGTTTGGCAGATTTCCTTCAGCCTTGATATAAATTCACCTTTCCTTCAGACTCGCAGTAAATTCAACGTTTCCTCGGCCTTGAAGTAAATTTTGTTGAAAGATTTTCCTTCATCACACGATGACCTATTTTCTTTGCTTATTGATATTCTAAATATATGTTTCATATTCATCCATCAGTTGCCTTGAATCCTGATGCTCTGTTTGATATTCTACCGGCTCTATTGCACCTCTCTTTATGTTTCATGTTCTGTACTTTTCTAGCTTAAATTTCATGTTTACATCTTTGGAGATTAGTTCCATTATTTGAATTATTTGTTTTAGCTTTACTGATGCAAGAGTAAATAATTTCAAAACATCAATGTACAGCTGTGTCAAGGTATAATTCGATTTTCTTTTCTGATTTGAAACGTGAGGTTTGTCCGTTTCTGAAAATTATGAGCGGGTTTAAAGCCAGGTAAAACCATTGTGGGCTTCGTGAGTTACACTGAAAAATCCCTACATTTATTTTTATAATGGTGGTTGTTCCTTTGTGGTTGTTAATAGGGTGATTATTGGGCGCCAATGTTTTATTAGATGTTATAGAAATTTCACAAGTATTGGATGAATCTTATATATATTTGGAACTTCTCTTAACCCTGCGAGGGAGGGAATCAAATGTCTTTGATACAATATAACATTGAAAGATTTCTGCTTTCCTGAGGGTTTGATATAGAATTACATAATCTATTATCAGTTGTTCCTTAAATCCGTTCATACCCTAATGGTATTCTTTCTGCTCTTCTGTAAGTATTGTGGTTTTCTAAATGAGTGGTTATTATTTATGAGATCCACAATGTTACAAATTTATATATAAAATTGCCTTATTATTATCAGCCATTAATAAAATAATAGGTGACCAATCAATAGTCTTATAAATGCAGAATTAAAGCTGGAGATACATACCTTCAGTTTTTTTTTATATTTTCTGCTGCATGGGAGTACGAAAGGGAGAATGTTTGAGGGTTCATCAGCAAGGTTTTGGGTGGGGTTTGCGTCTGGCTAACTTGATTGAGTTGCTCCAGGTGGTGACAAAGGTGGTGGATGAAGTTACAGATTGATATTGTCTACTTGGATATTGGTCGAGTCTTTGACAAGATCCCACATGGGAGGCTCATACAGGATATTAACATGCTTGGGAACTGTGGGGAATTGTCCCGGCTGGCGGGGACCCACATTGCGAGAAATTGCTTTCGCTGGTGTGTGATGAATCTGAAATTATTGTCATAGGCAGCTGAGGAAGACCAGTCAATGGGTATACTAAAATGCAGGTCTATGTTCCTGATTCGGAAGAGCGTCAACATTTACAGAAGGCAGGATAATAGGGTTGAAAGGAATTGCGGAGTAAATTCGCAGAGCCGAATAGCTTAATTCTCTTCCTAATTCTGATGGTTTTAGGGACCATCTGGAGATTTGTATTCATTTCCGATGGTCCAGCTCTGGGAAGGATTGGAAAGGGTACAGAACAGGTTCATCAGGATGATGCCTGGATTCGGTGGCATGTGAGACAAGTAGAGGTTTAATAAACTTGGTTTGTTTACTCTGGAGTTAGAATAGAGATCTGACTGAAGTTTATAAGATAAGGTCTGGGTAGAGAGCCTGCATTTTGCTTTCAACTTAGCCCATACTCATACCAGAGGGCATTTGGTTACGGTGAGATGGGGTAAATTTACAGCATGTTTGGGTCGTTTTTTCACAGGGTGGTGGATGCCTGGAATTTACAGCTTGGGTCGTGTTGGAGGCAACTGTGTTAAAGATGCTCCAAGATATACCTGAATGTGCAGGAAATGCGAGGTTATTGTCAATAACACGAGAGAGGATATCAAAGATTTGTTTTTCTTTCCCAGATATATAAAGAGTGGAAAAAAAGGGAGAGGGTTGATATCGGACCTCTGGAAAATGATATTGTAGATTTAGTAACGGGTGAGAAGGACATTCCGGACAAACTCTGTGGAAGTCACTAGATAGATGGATAGATAGATAGATAGATAGATAGATAGATAGATAGATAGATAGATAGATAGATAGATAGATAGATAGATAGTTAGATAGATAGATAGATAGATAGATAGATACTTTATTCATCCCCATGGGGAAATTCAACATTTTTTCCAATGTCCCATACACTTATTGCAGCAAAAACTAATTACATACAATACTTAATTCAGTAAAAGTATGATATGCATCTAAAATCACCCTCTCAAAAAGCATTAATAATAGCTTTTAAAAAGTTCTTATGTAGTTTACTTAAATACATTAACACTAGCAGAATTCCAAAATGTAAAGGGCATCCGCGGACAGAATTGAGAGTAGCTGCAATTATGAGGGGGAAGGTTGCTTCTGTATCTGAAAGGTCTGAAGATAGAAAAGTCACCTGGACTGGGACATACAGTGTATCAGGAGCCTGTCTGGGGTGTGTGGGGATTCCCAGAGTATTAGAAACTGGAGTCAAGGGTTCAGCACACCCAACAGATGGATTAACACATTAACAGCTGGAAAAATACATTTTAGAATATTCAGGCTGCAAAAAGAGATGATCTGAATTTTAACCTGAAACTAGACTCAAGCGAAAGATTAATGGTGGATTTTCATTTCCAGATTCTGCCAAGTCACAGTATAACATTTGAGATGTGGTTTGAACGGTGCATTTCGTCACTCACCTATCAGATGAGAGGGCAACTCAGATAACCCTTGGGCAATGTCTATGTATTCCAGTGGATCAGGACCTGTTTAAGTCAAAATAATGTCCATGAAAACATAGCAAAAATAACTAAAATGTTTATTTCAATATGTCTTTGTGTTCAGTGCGTGTTTTTAACGTACCGAGTTCCTTTATTTCCCTCAGAATTCTGTCCAACTTGGGTAGCTCAGTCCTCCAGGTCACAAAGGATTCCCACATCGCCCTCCGGGCCCGGGAGCCTTTGCCCATCACCAAACTGAGGAAGAGTCTGGAACTCTCTGCCCGTTTTCCCTTCTCTGTCAGTTCAGTGACTTTCTACAAAAGGAAACAATGGACCTATTGTGGAGCAGACAGACAGACATGGAGAATGTGCAGGAAAATATCTGTTCTTGGCCCCGGTAGCTTCAGAACAGATGCAGTCACTGGGCTGCTGCCTCATCCTCCCTGGGTTCAGTCATTAACAGAGAAACAGTAACTGAAGGAAATTCTAAAAGAATATTGTGAAAGAAAAAGGATTTACTGACATCCTGCGGTAGATGCAACGTGATGAATTTACTTGTCCGTCAATGTGCAACATTACATCAAAAAGATGTGACAACAAGAACGGAAGAGAGGGGAGAGCGAGAGAGCAAAAAAAAGTGGATGTTGGGCATCACTGAATCGTGGCTGAAAGAAGATCATATTTGGGTGCTTACTTCCAAGGATAAATATTTAATTGAAAGGATAAGCAGGTAGGTGAAAGGGTTGGATTGACTCTGTTGTCATTAAAAATGAAAGGTCTTGAGAAAGAAGTGATATCGGATTGAACGCTGTAGATGTTAAGAAACTGCATAGGAAACATGACCCTGCTGGAAATTATATACAGGTCCCTTAACAATAACCAGGTTGTGGGCTACAAATTCCAGTGGGAGAGAGAAGAGGCATGTAAAAAGGTCAATGTTAAAATAGTCAATGGGGAATTTCAATATGCAGGTAGCTTTGGAAAATCAGGTCAGTGCTGAATCCCATATGAGGGAATTTATAGAATGCCTTTGAGATGGTTTTTTGAGAGATGCTTATAGTTGGTCCCACTACAAGAAAGGTGGATCTTAATCCTGTGTTGCGTATTGCACAAGATTTGATCAGGGAATTTAAGGAAAATAAACCCTTAAGAGGCAGTGATCGTCAAATAGCAGAACTCACACTGCAGTTTGAGAGGGAGAAGGTAAAGTTAGATGTACCTGTATTACAGCGGAATAAAGGAATTACAGAGGCACGAGAGAGGAGCTGGGCAAAAATAAATTCAAAAATGACTAACAGGGACAATAGCAGAGCAGGAATGGCTGAAGCTTCTTGGAACAATTCAGAAGACGCAGGACAAATGATCACAAAGATGAAGAATTATTCTAAAGGGAGGATGATCAGCCGTGGCTGACGAGGTAGCCAAAGCAGCACAAAAGCAAAGCGGAGGGCACAGAATATTACAAAATGTAGTAGAAAGCTGGAGGACTGGGATGTTTATACAAACCAACAGAAGGCAAATAAAAAGCCATAAGTAGAAAAAATATGAAATATGAAGGTAGGCTAGCAAATATTGTAAAATAGCTTAACAAAACAAAGGTCTGTCCGATACATGAAGAGTGAAAGAGAGGAAAGTGGATTGTGGGCTGCCGGAAAATAACAGTGGAGTGGTACGCTCAGGGGAAAAGGAAATGGCGGAAGGTATTAGTAAGTATTTTCCACAATAGACAATAGACAATAGGTGCAGAAGTAGACCATTCATCCCTTCGAGCCTGCACCGCCATTTTGAGATCATGGCTGATCAATTCCTTATCAATACCCAGTTCCTGCCTTGTCCCCATATCCCTTGATTCCCCTATCCATAAGATACCTATCTAGCTCCTTCTTGAAAGCATCCAGAGAATTGGCCTCTTCCGAGGCAGTGCATTCCAGACCCCCACAACTCTCTGGGAGAAGAAGTTTTTCCTTAACTCTGTCCTAAATGACCTACCCCTTATTTTCAAACCATGCCCTCTGGTACTGGACTCTCCCAGCATCTGGAACATATTTCCTGCCTCTGTCTTGTCCAATCCCTTAATAATCTTATATGTTTCAATCAGATCCCCTCTCAATCTCCTTAATTCCAGCGTGTACAAGCCCAGTCTCTCTAACCTCTCTGCGTAAGACAGTCCAGACATCCCAGGAATTAAGCTCGTGAATCTACGCTGCACTTCCTCTACAGCCAGGATGTCCTTCCTTAACCCTGGAGACCAAAACTGTACACAATACTCCAGGTGTGGTCTCACCAGGGCTCTGTACAAATGCAAGAGGATTTCCTTGCTCTTGTACTCAATTCCCTTTGTAATAAAGGCCAATATTCCATTAGCCTTCTTCACTGCCTGCTGCACTTGCTCATTCACCTTCAGTGACTGATGAACAAGGACTCCGAGATCTCTTTGTATTACTCCCTTACCCAACTCTATACCATTCAGATAATAATCTGCCTTCCTGTTCTTACTCCCAAAGTGGATAACCTCACACTTATTCACATTAAACGTCATCTGCCAAGTATCTGCCCACTCACCCAGCCTATGCAAGTCACCCTGAATTCTCCTAACATCCTCATCATATGTCACACTGCCACCCAGTTTAGTATCATCAGCAAATTTGCTTATGTTATTTTCTATGCCTTCATCCAAATCGTTACGTAAATGGTAAACAGCTGTGGTCCCAATACCGAGCCCTGTGGCACTCCACTAGTCACCACCTGCCATTCCGAGAAACACCCATTCACCGCTACCCTTTGCTTTCTATCTGCCAACCAGTTTTCTATCCATGTCAATGCCTTCCCCCCGATGCCCTGAGCTTTGATTTTACCCACAAATCTTCTATGTGGGACCTTATCAAATGCCTTCTGAAAATCGAGGTACACTACATCCACTGGATCTCCCCCGTCTAACTTCCTGGTTACATCCTCGAAAAACTCCAACAGATTAGTCAAGCATGATTTACCCTTGGTAAATCCATGCTGGCTCGGCCCAATCCTATCACTGCTATCTAGATATGCCACTATTTCATCCTTAATAATGGACTCTAGCATTTTTCCCACCACCGATGTCAGGCTGTCAGGTCGATAGTTCTCTGTTTTCTCCCTCCCTCCTTTCTTTAAAAGTGGGATAACATTAGCCATTCTCCGATCTTCAGGAACTGATCCTGAATCTAAGGAACATTGGAAAATGATTACCAATGCATCCGCAATTTCCAGAGCCACCTCCTTTAGTACCCTAGGGTGCAGACCATCTGGACCTGGGGATTGTCAGCCTTCAATCCCATCAGTCTTCTCATCACCGTTTCCTCTGTTGCCCTATGTGCTTGGCCCGTCCATACATCTGGTGGCAGGAGAGAGTGTTTTTGCAATTACTGAGGATAAGATGCTCGGGAAGCTGAAAGTTCTGAAGATAGAAGAGTACAGATCAACTGCACCCGATTGCTTCTGAAGGAGGAGGCTGAAGAGATTGTGGAGACGTTAGTAATGATCGCTCAAGAATCAATAGATTTTGGAATGGTTCCGGAGGACCCACCATTTTAAATTATAGGCCATTTAGTCTGATCAGCGTTTGGGAAGATGTCAGCAGTCGATAACTGAGGATAAGGTTTCGAGGTATTTGGACGCACATGATAAAAAAAAGGCCAGAGTCCATGGAAGGGATCCTGCCTGATAGAACTTTTTGATAGAACAACATGCTGGGTCGACAACGGAGAATCAGAGCAAGTTGTTTACTTGGACATCCCGAGGACCTTTGACCAGGTGTCCCACATGACGCCATTTCACAAGACCAGGGCCAACAGTAGGACAAGAAAGATACTAGCATGGATAGAGGATCCATGTTTTTCTCCAGACAGACTTTGCTGACTGTCAGGAAGCACAGAACGGGAACAAATAGGGCTTTTGATCGTTGGATGTTGGTGACCAGAGGGGTTCTGCAGTGGTTTGTTTTGGGACAGTTTCTTTTTCCGTTATGCCAATGATTTGAAGGCTTTATAGCCAAGATTGTGTGCGTTATGAAGATATAGTGAGGAAGAGGAAGCGTTGAGGAAGCAGGGATTTCACGGGAGGACATAGACCGATGAATAAAAGGACAAATCATTGCCATCTGGCATGTAGTATAGGGAGGTACATGGCCATACACTTTGACAGAAATAATGAAGGCCTGGACTTTTTTTGAATCTGGGGGAAAATTCAGAAATCAGTGTTATAAAGAGTCTCTGGAGACCGAGTGCAGGATTCCTTGCAGGTTGAGTCGGTGTTAGGAAAGGCAAAAACAATGTTAGCGTTCATTTCGAGAGGATTAGAATATAAGAACAAGCACTGGCTAGACCACACTTGCATAATGTGAACGCTTTTAGTCCCCTGATCAGAGAAATTATGTGATGGCATTGTGGAAAGTCCAGAGAGGAATCTAAACTAACAGAACCAGTGATATTAAAACTGATTTTAATGAGAATGATTCCTGGATGCGCCTGTACTGGCTGGAGTGTGGAAGGATGAGGGGGAATCTATTGTAGCCTGTGGAATATCGAAAGGCATTGAGAAGACGTGGAGATGATGCTTCAAAGTGGGGGAGTCTACAATCAGACGGAACAGCCTTGAAATAGAGGGACGTCCATTTAGAACAGAGATGAGGAGATCCTTTAGCCGAGGCGTAGTGAATCTGTAGAATCCATTGTCACTGACAGCTGCGGTGACCAAGTCATTGGGTATATTTAAAACAGAGGTTGGTACCTTCTTGACTAGTCAGGTCAGCAAGTTTCACTGGGAGAAAGCAGGAGAATGGAGTTGAGAGGGATAGTAAATCACCCATGATGTAATGGCGGAATAGGATCTATGGGCCTAATGGCCTATTTGTGTTCCGATGCCTTATGGTATTATGATGTGTAAAGTCAACAGAACATTAAGGAATGTCAGTGCGGCTGTCTTATGATGGAGATGGTAACTGCCTGGCACTCATGCTGTAAAATGGTGATCCCTTTTTGAATGCAGGCATGAGCTTCCTCATTTACTGAGGAATTATGAATTAAACATTGAACCGTCTTCAAGCAACATCTTTCTCTCTCTCTATCTCTGGCTATCCATCCCATAGGATGATGATGGTTCCTTTCCGTCAGTTAGTGGGGTGGTACCCCACTCCTCAGAACGGAACCGTGTGCATGAGTGGATTTTAGGTGAGTAGGGCGTTGCACCGGTCCAGATCCACCCTCTCGATATCCCCTCCCGGATCCAGCAGCCTGGTTGGGTCCAAGACGGCTGGGGGAAGTTCTGTTGCAGTGAATGGCCAGACTATGCTCGATGCAAGGGATGCCCTTTCCACTCTTCTTTGCTAGATGACCGTTGATCCTACCAGAGGGGTCATCCACCCTTTGGCAGGTCTTGTCTTTCATCCTGCAGGGTGTCTAGCCACCTTCCTCACCAGGCCAGCCTGGTGGGGGAGCTGGTTTAGTCACCGACCATTCGACCATGCAAAAGGCAGTACTGGGTTACATGGTACCGGCAGCACTCAGACGAGTGACCTGACCAGAACATACACCGATGATGGAATTAAGGTAGTCGAGGATGCAACTGAACATGGATGGGCTTAGGACATTGCTCTGAGAAACAAGAGGAATGATGTCCCGGTTTGAATGATTTTTCTCCCAGAACAGTTACCAGTAGGGAATTGGAAAGGTTTTCCATAACACGAATAATGGACAATAATTATGGAATAAGTCAGCATAATTCCCTGATGGTCCACTGCACTGTAAAATAATCCCTCAGTTTCACTGCTACCAGGTCTGAGGAGTTACAGTTGTGAAAGAGATTTAACAAGAGGTTTAAGAGAACGATGAGTCAGCTAACAGAGAGGAGGTGCAGTGGCTAATGGGTTGGTGCACAGCCAACAACCTGTCTCTGAATGTGAACAAAACAAAAGAGATGGTTGTTGACTTCAGGCGGGCATGGAGCGACCATTCCCCGCTGAACATTGACGGCTCCTCGGTAGAGATCGTTAAGAGCACCAAATTTCTTGGGGTTCACCTGGCAGAGAATCTCACCTGTCCCTCCAGCTCCATAGCAAAGAAAGCCCCGTAGTGAACCTACTTTCTGCGAAGGCTGAGGAAAGTCCATCTCCCACCCGCCATCCTCATCACATTCTGAAGGGGTTGTATTGAGAGCATCCAGAGCAGCTGCATCATTGCCTGGTTCGGAAACTGCACCATCTCGAATCGCAAGACCCTGCAGCCATTACGGACATTTACACTACATGCTGCATCCGCAAAGCAAACAGCATTATGAAGGACCCCACGCACCCCTCATACAAACTCTTCTCTCTCCTTCCGTCTGGGAAAAGGCACCGAAGCATTCGGGCTCTCACAACCAGACTATGTAACTGTTTCTTTCCATCAGACTCCTCAATACTCAGATCCTGGACTGACACCAAGTTACTGCCCTCTACTGTGCCTATTGTCTGCTTATTATTTATTGTAATGCCTGCACTTTTTTGTGCACTTTATGCTGTCCTGGGTAGGTCTGTAGTCTAGTGTCGTTTTTTTTACGGTGTTTTTATTACGTAGTTCAGTGTAGTTTTTGTATTGTTTTATGTAGCACCATGGTCCTGAAAAACGATGTCTCGTTTTTACAGTGTACTGTTCCAGCAGTTATGGTCAAAATGACAATAAAACGTGGCTTGACTTGACTTGACTTAATGGTTTTCCAGTGAAGCAGATGTCTTCACATGATGAATTTATAGATGAGCATCATATTTACAGATTACTCCTCTTACCTTTGGGTAATGCCTGTCTGATTCATTACAGACAGCGCCTATGAATCCCAACGAGAACAGAGTCACTCACAGGTGTAACGCAATTGATTTTCTGATACCACTCATGGCTGAGTAGGTTAGTTATAGGACAATACAATCACTGTTTGTGAGCTCCAAGGAGAGGGACCTGAAATGGTGTGTCCCTATCTCTCATTAGTTAGATATTCAGCAAGTTATCAGATTTCTTTTTCGTTTTTTTCCCCTTCCCTTTCAGGACAACCTATTGATCTTCTTCCTTTTTAGGACAACCTGTTGATTTCTGAGATCATGAGATATCAGCCAGTCAGCAGATTTATGTTTTGTGCTTTCTTCTTCCCTTTTAGGTCAAACTATTGACTTTTGTGGTCATGAGATATCAGCTTTGTGCGTGATCTTTCACGCCTAACCTATCTTAGAGATTTTTGAGGAAGTTGCCAGGAAATTTGCTGTGGCCAAGGTTGTGGATATTGTCTACATGGACTTCAGCACGGTATTTGACAAGTTCCCTCATAGCAGGTCGGTCAGGAAGGTTCAGTTGCTCAGCATCCGAGATGACCAGGTAAACTGGATTAGACACTGGCTTTTTGGAGGAATACAGAGCGTGACTATAGACTGTTGCATTTCTGATTGGCGCCTGTAACTCGTGCAATGTCACGGGGATCGGTGCCGTGCTTGTTGTTGTTTGTCATCTATATCAATGATCTGGATGAAATTATGGTTAACATAAATTTGCGGATGACACTAACATTGGGAAGGTGCAGTGGACAAAGAGGAAGACTACAAGAGCTTGCAGTGAGATCTAGACAAAATGGAGAATGGGCATAAAAGGGGCCGATGCAATGTAATACAGACAAATTGCACTTTGGAAGGACCAAGCAGGGTAGATATTATACAGCGACCGGTACGTGTGGTAGAACAGAGTGATCTGGGAATACAGGTCCATAAGTCATTGAAAGTGACGGCAAATGTACTCAAGTTGCAGATTTGAAAGAACGTTTCTTAGCATATTAACCTTTGTAAATGAAAATATTGTGTACAGTAGATGGGATATGATGTTGTATAAGAGGTTGCAGAGGCCTAATTTGGATATTATGTGCAGTTCTGCTCACCTACCTACAGGACAGATGGAAATAAGTTTGAAAGAGTACACACACAAAAAAAAACCAAGGATATTGTCAGGATTAGAAGAAGAGTGACCAGGTTAGGACTTTATTCATTGGAACGTGGAAGATTGAGGGGAGATTTCAGAGAAGTTTACACAATTACAACGAGAAGTACAACGAGATCTAGATCTAGGTCCTCTTGGACATCAGCAATGAAAACAAGCATGCAGGTACAGCAGGCAGTGAAGAAAGCTAATGGCATGCTGGCTTTTATAACAAGAGGAATTGAGTATAGGAGTAAAGAGGTCCTTCTGCAGCTGTACAGGGTCCTGGTGAGACATCATCTGGAGTATTGTGTGCAGTTTTGGTCTCCAAATTTGATGAAGGACATTCTTGCTATTGAGGGAGTGCAGCGTAGGTTCACAAGGTTAATTCCCGGAATGGTGGGACTGTCATATGTTGAAAGATTGGAGCGACTGGACTTGTATACACTGGAATTTAGAAGGCTGAGAGGGGATCTGATTGAAACATATAAGATTATTAAGGGATTGGACACGCTGGAGGCAGGAAGCTTGTTCCCGCTGATGGGTGAGTCCAGAACTAGAGGCCACAGTTTTAGAATAAGTGGTAGGGCATTTAGAACTGAGATGCGGAAAACCTTTTTCACCCAGAGAGTGGTGGATATGTAGAATTCTCTGTCCCAGAAGGCAGTGGAGGCCAGGTATCTGGATGCATTCAAGAGAGAGTTAGATAGAGCTCTTATAGATAGCGGGGTCAAGGGATATGGGGAGAGGGCAGGAACGGGGTACTGATTGTGTATAATCAGCCATGATCACAGTGAATGGCGGTGCTGGCTAGAAGGGCCGAATAGCCTACTCCTGCACCTATTGTCTATTGTCGATACATAGGGTACAGACAGGATAAATGCAAGCAGGCATTTTGTACTGAGGTAAAGAGGTACTGCAACAAGAGGTTATCAGTAAAGGGTGAAAGATGAAAAGTTCAGGGGGTAAAAAGGTGAAACTTGTTGACTCAGAGGGTGCTATGAGTGCAAAACTAACTAGCAGCGCAGGCAGTACAAGCAGTTAAGAAAAGTCTGGATAGATCCATGAATGATAAGGGTATAGAGCACCAGGGCCTGGTGAAGGTCAATGGGAATACATAGTTAAATATTCCAGCATGGAAATAAATGGGCCAACAGGCCTGATTCTGTGCTGTACTTTTCTAGGACTATGACAGATCAGCCACACATTGTTTGAGAACTCACGGAGCCAAGACCAGATATGGTTAGCATGTTTCCCACTGTCAAGTACAGCAGTGAAGCCGGTTGTCTCAGTTTACAATCCGACGGTTTACTATTCATTCTGGATTAATGAGATGAGGTGAATCTGCCCGACGGTTCAGACAAGATTTGAAATTGGTTTCAGACTCAATGCCTGTTCAAGGTCCAGATACGCAGCCACTGCTCTGATATCACACTGATAAATGCAGCAGGTGTGAGAGAAAAAAAGTTGAGGCTGACCCTGCAGTTCCCAGTGCTCCCCAATTTAACAGCTGAAACCAGATCTGCTGGAGACAAGTCAGAGATCAAAGTCTCCATTGCCATGTAGAACGCCAAGAACGTGAAGATTAATTTTGGTCACCATACACTATACAGTTCTGTGACAATACACACACTACACTCACCTCATTCTCTTCTCTACTGAAATGTCCCTCCTTTGTCAACATCCAGCTAAGTCTTTCAACCTTTTCTTCAATTGCTTGTTTGAGTCTGTCTCTGTAGAACTTTGTCAGTTGGTACAGTCGATACTCCTCCCCCTCTGCCAGGAGGTCGGAGATTGTAAACTCTGGCTCTATGAATATAGAAAGGAAAATACAGGCTTGAACTCAGATATCCCTCGTCTCCACCGCTCTCACCCAACTCAACAGAAAAAAAGCATGACTTGAACCTGCTCACAGACACAAAAATGGATTAATTCTCCATCTCCAACACTGACCTTAAAATCGAACCAACGATGTCCTAGCCATTACTTTAATAAAGGACCATATTTAATGCAAACCAGTCCATCCCCAATCCGACCCACTCACCTATTTCAGTTTTGGATTGGCAATAAATGTTGAGACTGTCGGTAATATTCGCTTCCCAGAGATACTCTCCATCCCTGTGAGTACATTTCCCCTGATTCACATCCTGGAAATACTCTCTTATCTGGACAACTGCAAGTCCTCCAATGCACATCCTGGAAATCCTCAGATCAGGTAGTACACTTCCAGTAGTGGGGTAACGGGTACCCCACTACACCACATGTACCACACCCACACATTCCCCCTCTCTCTGACCAACCCTCCAACAAGGAATCGCATTTAGCCTCCTCCCTGCCACATTATGCAAACAAATCACCTTCATATTTCACCCACCCGCTCCTAGTTGGGGACTTGATAATTCCGTGTTTAATGAGCTTCCGGGCTGACAGGGGGTCGCCTCACTTGTGCTGGTTCCGGGGTCCTGATCGGTGCATCTGACGTCACTGTCTCTGGGCTGACAGGCGGTCGCCTCACTTGTGCCGTTTCCAGGGTCCTGCTCAGTGTCTCTGACGTCACTGTCTCTGGGCTGACAGGCAGTCGCCTCACTTGTGCTGGTACCAGGGTCCTGCTCAGTTTCTCTGACGTCACTATCTCTGGGCTGACAGGCAGTCGCCTCACTTGTGCCGGTTCCAGGGTCCTAATCGGTGTCTCTGACGTCACTGTCTCTGGGCTGACAGGCAGTCGCCTCACTTGTGCCGGTACCAGGGTCCTGCTCAGTGTCTCTGACATCACTGTCTCTGGGCTGACAGGCAGACGCCTCACGTGTGCTGGTACCAGGGTCCTGATCGGTGTCTCTGGGCTGACAGGCAGTCGCTTCACTTGTGCTGGTACCAGGGTCCTGATAGGTGTCTCTGGGCTGACAGGCAGTCGCTTCAGTTGTGGTGGTACCAGGGTCCTGATCGGTGCCTCTGACGTCACTGTCTCTGGGGTGACAGGCAGTCGCCTCACTTGTGCTGGTTCCAGGGTCCTGATCGGTGTCTCTGACGTCACTGTCTCTGGGCTGACAGGCAGTCGCCTCACGTGCAGGTTCTGGGGTCCTGATCGGTGTCTCTGACGTCACTGTCTCTGGGGTGACAGGCAGTCGCCTCACTTGTGCTGGTTCTGGGGTCCTGATCGGTGCCTCTGACGTCACTGTCTCTGGGCTGACAGGCGGTCGCCTCACATATGCTGGTTCCAGGGTCCTGATCGGTGTCTCTGACATCACTGTCTCTGGGCTGACAGGCAGTCGCCTCACTTGTGCTGGTTCCAGGGTCCTGCTCAGTGTCTCTGACGTCACTGTCTCTGGGCTGACAGGCAGTCGCCTCACTTGTGCTGGTTCTGGGGTCCTGACCGGTGTCTCTGACGTCACTGTCTCTGGTCGGACGGGCAGTCACCTCACTTGTGCTGGTTCCAGGGTCCTGATCAGTGTCTCTGACGTCACTGTCTCTGGGCTGACTGGCAGTCGCCTCACGTGCTGGTTCCAGGGTCCGGATCAGTGTCTCTGACGTCACTGTCTCTGGGCTGACAGGCAGTCACCTCACTTGTGCCGGTTCCAGGGTCCTGATCGGTGTCTCTGACGTCACTGTCTCTGGGCTGACAGGCAGTCGCCTCACTTGTGCCGGTTCCAGGGTCCTGATCGGTGTCTCTGACGTCACTGTCTCTGGGCTGACAGGCAGTCGCCTCACTTGTGCCGGTTCCAGGGTCCTGATCAGTGTCTCTGACGTCACCGTCTCTGGGCTGACAGGCAGTCGCCTCACTTGTGCCGGTTCCAGGGTCCGGATCAGTGTCTCTGACGTCACTGTCTCTGGGCTGACAGGCAGTCACCTCACTTGTGCCGGTTCCAGGGTCCTGATCGGTGTCTCTGACGTCACTGTCTCTGGGCTGACAGGCAGTCGCCTCACTTGTGCCGGTTCCAGGGTCCTGATCAGTGTCTCTGACGTCACTGTCTCTGGGCTGACAGGCAGTCGCCTCACTTGTGCCGGTTCCAGGGTCCTGATCAGTGTCTCTGACGTCACTGTCTCTGGGCTGACAGGCAGTCGCCTCACTTGTGCCGGTTCCAGGGTCCTGATCGGTGTCTCTGACGTCACTGTCTCTGGGCTGACAGGCAGTCGCCTCACTTGTGCCGGTTCCAGGGTCCTGATCAGTGTCTCTGACGTCACTGTCTCTGGGCTGACAGGCAGTCGCCTCACTTGTGCTGGTTCCAGGGTCCTGATCGGTGTCTCTGGGCTTAATTTGCTCCACTTCCTCTGCGGCCGTACTGCATTCTGAGACATTGCTCTCAATCTGACCCTGTTTTGGTACATTGCCTCCCTTGTCCTGATAATCTTTCCTCGATGATCCGCCTGGTAAAATCCTCTTCAGTACTTTCCCTACTTGTTTCGATTTCCTACCTGAAATAAGTGATGAATTGCAGGTAATACGAGTATGACTTAGAGCTGAGCAAAACTGATTCAGACTGCAATGGAGCCGTGACTCTGGCTGACCAGATTTGGAGTGGGACTGTGCTGGTTTCTGTGAACCGTACATCCTGCTTGGTGACCATCCCAATAACCCGGTGACTGGACACATTCACTCCCAGTAAAATAACAGGATAGACACAGTAATACAAATCACTGAATTCACAGTAGTTGAATGATGACCATGGGATCTTAAAGCAACGGTGTCCGGTGATACTGGGAAATGAAATAAAGATATGACGTCAAACTTACCGGCCTGTAATTTCTCGGATTACTTTTAGATACGTTTTAAAACAATGGAACAACATGAGCTATCCTTCAATCCTCACCTGGAGATACCGACATTTTAAATTTATCTGCCAAGGCCCCTGCAATTTCAACACTAGTCTCGTTCAAGCTCCGATGAAACACCCTGTCAGGTCCTGGGGACTTATCTACTCTGATTTTCCTCAAGATAGAAAGCACGTCCTCCTCTTCAATCTGTATAGGTTCCATGACCTCACTACTTGTTCGCCTTATTTCCGTTCACTCCATGCCAGTTTCCTTAATAAATAGAGATGCAAAAAACATGTTTAAGATTTCCCCCATTTCTTTCGGATCCATACATAGCCGACCACTCTGATCTTCAAAAGGACCTGTTTTATCCCTTACTATGCTTTTGTACTTAATATACCTGTAGAAGCTCTTTGGATTATCCTTCACCTTGACTGCCAAAGCAACCTCTTGTCTTCTTTTAGCCCTCCTGATTTCTTTCTTAAGTATTTTTGTGCACTTTTTATACTCCTCAAGCACCTTATTTGCTCCTTGTTGCCTATACATGTTATACATCTCTCTTTATCAGAGTTCCAATATCCCTCGAGAACCAAGGTTCCTTATTCTTATCCACTTTGCCTTTAATCCTGACAGGAACATAAACAAACTCTGCACTGTCAAACTTTCTCCTTTGAAGGCCTCCCACTTACCAGTCACACCCTTGTCAGAGAACAACCTGTCCCAATCCACGCTTTTTAGACCCATTCTCATTTCTTCAAATTTGGCCTTTTTCCAGTTTAGAACCTCAACCCGAGGACCAGATCTATCTTTATCCATGATCAAGTTGAAACTAATGGCGTTATGATCACTGGAACCAAAGTGCTCCCCTACACACACTTCTGTCACCTGCCTTAACTCATTTGCTATCGATCTAATATTGCATCCTCCCTAGTTGGTACATCTATATATTGATTTAGAAAACTTTCCTGAACACATTTTACAAACTCTAACCCATCTCGACCTTTAACAGTATGGGAGTCCCAATCAATGTGTGGAAAATTAAAATCCCCTACAATCACAACTTTCTGCCTCCTGCAGTTCTCTGTTACCTCTCTGCAGATTTGCTCCTACAAATCTCGCTGAATATTGGGCGGTCTATAATACAACCCTAATAATGTGATCATTCCTTTCCTGTTTCTCAGCTCCACCCATATGGCCTCGGTAGACAAGCCCTCTAATCTGTCCTGCCTGAGCACTGCTGTAACATTTTCCTTGACTAGCAATGCTACCTCAACACCCTTCATTTTTCTGCCCCTACCATGTTTGAAATATTGGAACTCTGGAACATTAAGCTGCCAGTCCTGCCCCTCCTTTGCCAAGTTTCACTAACGGCTAAAATATCGTAATTCCATGTGTCAATCCAGGCCCTCAGCTCGTCAGCGTTCGCCACAATACTCCTTGCATTGAAATAGACACACCTCAAAAGATTATTACCATCTCCAAAGACACTTTCTGACTTTGCATGAACTTTTAACATTATTTATTTTCATATCTGCTCTGGAGCTGTGGTTCTATAGAATGGACTTGATTAAGATGGAAAGCGTTTAGTGGAGAATGACCAGTATGTCACTGGACTAGGATGTTGGGTTTTCTGTTATATGGTTCGTCTGGGACTGTTTGCCCTGGATAATTGGAGCTTGAAGGGTGACCTTACACACATACATAAAAATAATCAGGGGCGTAAATAGGGTAGATGGTCATAGTCTTTTTTCCCGGGGTAGAGGAGTCTAAGACTTTAGTGCAGAAATTGAAAATGGGCCGAAGGGGCATTTGTTCACGTGGCGGGTGATGGGTATAAATTACATGCAGCCAGAGGAGGCAGTAAACACAAATAAATTTACAAAGTTGAGAGGATGTGGGCAGGGGAAAGGATAAAGAAGTCTATTAGGGAAATTTGGTAAAAGCTGTGGGAAAATGGAGGAAGCACAAAAGACATTTGCATCAGCGTGAATTAGCTGATCCAGGCTGTTATGTTTGTTTTATTCCCCCCGGAATCAGAGTTGAACACAATCACCTGAGACTGGGGACTGAGACATTTGGTCATTGGCTATACAGGGTTTTCCATCAGAGATCCTGGGAATTTTAAATCCAGGTAACAGATGATCTTAATAGGGAAATATTGAGAACTCACATTCACCATTTGTACACAGCCCAGACATGGATTCGAATATTAAAACACTGAAGCAAACTGCATATTTATCCAGAATGAGATGTCATCTGATCCTCAGCCATTCCCAACTCCAGCAATGCTCTCAGCTCAGCTAGAGAAAACAGATTTCAGAAACTTCCCTCATCTCCTTTCCGCAGCAGCCAAGAAAACCAGGAAGGAATTGATAGCTGCCCTTCCAAAACCTGAAATGCTAGGTTATCACACAATCTCTGAATTCCTGGAAATGCTTCTTCCATCTGGTTCTGAATTTTATAAATGAAAGTTAGATATATCTTACACATCAGGGCCTGTCTAGAGGTGAAGCAGAAACTGATCCTGGACGTTTACATAACCCTCAAGCCCGTTGTTGCACTCCTGTGTTTCACTCACAGCCACCTAATTTAGGAGTCCCTGCTCCTTTCACTCAGGTGAAGCTTTCCGTGGTGGGTGGAGTGATTCGACCATTACTGGTGTCAGGTCGCTGCGCTAGAACTGATGGATTGATCAATTACTCAAGGCTGCTTTGCCAGTGGGATCAATGACCCTGCTTGATGAAACTTTTCTATGCCCTGTTAACATCTGTGTAAGTTTGTACTAGTGTGTGCCAATAGGACAGAAGTTTAGTTAGAATGATCCCAGTGATCATACCTCTGTCCATTCTGTATCTGACTGATGATTGTTGATTGTCGTCGTCTTGTTTACACTTTGGTCTCGGTGCAGGACAGCTCCACCTGCTGGTGATGCCCTGAATTACACACAGGCAGACAGTGAGTCAGAGAGAGAACGATTACATTATAAGTATGACAGTATCTCCCTCCCCTGAATCAGAGCAGCAGCTGACTTAGGGACAAAACATTCCCTGCTACTGTCAACTCACAAACCATGTCTGTATGTCTGTCCAGTGCATCTACTGATAGAGTTACAGAGCAGCAGATAACAGATACAGACCGTTCAGCCCAACGAGACAATGCTGACCACAATGTTAACCGAGACGGTCACAATTTCCTGTGATGGGCCCATTCCCCCCCCCCCCGGCCTGTTCACTCCATCTACACATCCCAATCACCTTCTGGAATTATACAGTTGTGCCTGCCTCATCCACTTCCTCTGGCACTTCTTTCCACATCATCACCAAACTCTGCATGGAACCATTGCTGCTCGTGTTGGTTTTGCAATCTCCTCTGCCCATTTAGATCCCCTATAAGCTACGATAATCTTCACCGTGAACACCATCCACTAATTTTGTGTTATCTGCGATCTTATTAGTCAAGCCTTGTACAGTCACATCTAAATGTTTGTAGGACAGTAACTGTTCTGGAACCTGGTGGTGTGTGTCCGGAGGCATCCGTACCTTCTGCCTGATGGCAGCAGCGAGAAAAATGCATGGCCTGGGTGGTGAAGATTGTTGATGATGGATGCTGCCTTTCTACAGCACATTTCATGTAGATGTACTCAATGGTTGAGAGAGCTTTACCCGTGACATACTGGGCCAAATCCACCGCCTTTTGTAGGATTTTCTGCTCAGAGGCATTGGTGTTCCCCGACCAGTCCATAATGCAGCTAGTCATCAGACTTTCCACCACACATCTACAGAGGTTCGCTGAGGTTTTTGATGACATAGTGAATCTCCACAGACTCCTGAGGTTGTAAAGGCGCTGTCGTACTTTCTTCACAATTATAGTTATATGATGCGTTCAGGACAGGAACTCTGAGAGAGTTATACCCAAGAATGCAATGCTACTGCCCCCCTCCAACTCTGATCCTCCGATGATTACTGGTTCAGGGACCTCTGTCTTCCCTCTCCTGAATTCTACAATCAGTTTCTTGGTCTTATTGATATTGAGTGAGAGGTTGTTGTTATTACACCAGTCAGCCAAGTTTTCAGTCTCCCTCCTGTATGCTGATTCACCACCCTTTTTGATAGTGTCCACAACAGAGGTATCATCAGCAAACTTATATATGGTGGTGGAGCTGTACTTAACCACACAGTCACAGGTGTGAGGAGAGCGAAGAGAGCAGATGACTAAATACACATCCCTGTGGTGCCCCTGTGCTGATGGAGATTGTGGAGGAGATGTTTTTGCCAATCTGGACTGAGTGATGTCTACAAGTGAGGAAATGCAGGATCCAATTGCACAAGGATGTATTGAGGTCAGGGCTTGGAGTTTAATGATTAGTTTTGAGGGGATGGTGGTTATAAAGGTACTCTGATAATTTTTATCAGAGTACCTTTGATACCTCTGATACTCTAATAATCTGATAATTTTTACTTTGAACTTCCTTGGCATTCCGTACGAGGCAAACGACATCGAGCTGCAGCTCCAGTTGCTTAACTCATTCTCTGAGGAGTTGCAGCTTGGTGCACCTGGTGCAGATGTGGTCATCTGGGAGGCTGAAGCTCTCCCAGTATTTCCAGTAATTTCTCTTTTTTTATTTTAAACAATGCACAAACATTGACTGATTTCACAATGCTTGTGGCATCCTGAACAGATTTTACAGAAATCTAATGCCCCTATTTATAAGTTTTCTCTTCATTCCAATACAGACAATGTTCACAACATCCTCCCCCAACTCCCCACCTCACTGTCAATCTGTTACATCTGCTCCTGATGTCACTTGTCTCTTTCACTGAGGGGCAGTGATCAGAGAATGAAAAAAAACACGCAACATTCCTTCTTGGGCTGTTACTGAGTAATGGCTCACCAACAATAACAGAAAAAGCGAATAACAAAGCTCTGTATCATATACAGTGAGTTTAATTATGACCATGAGTAACGCTGCAACATCCTGTAATAATGAAATTAAAGTTGTAATGGCTCCATTAACCCTGCCTCATTCTGCATTTAATTCTGCCTGTGCTGGTGATGCTTTCCCCAGCTCCCCGCCCCAGGGTCTTCGACCTCCCCGAGGGTCATCTCCAAATCACGACCCCGCAGACTATCCCAACACAGAATGGAAAGGAAGCCACCGCCTATGTAGGAACAGTGGGCATGCGCAAAGAGATTGTTCAGATCAGTGCTGGGCTGAAATGAAACCGGCAGATGCTGCAGATCTGCGGTAAGATGAGAGCGGGACACAGGGTCCTGTGACTGGTGGAGTGTCTCCCGTGACAATAAACCGGATCCTTATTTTAATTGTGTGGAACTATCAGATAGACTGAAAATTCTGGAGGGAGGTTTAATTGAAGTGTACACATTTTTGATTAGCTCAGAAAAATAGAAAAGACTAAATTCTCACACAAATGGGTAATATACCCGGGAACACTGGCTGCATTTCGGCAGGTTGGAAGAGTGGAATGCAATCAGGAGAAACATATTCCCCACCTGCAACGAAAGGACATGTCAGATGTAGATCTCACTGCCTTGTCCAAACGGGCGAAAGATGGGTGTGGTCCCAGCATCACCGCCTCATCCCCACCCCTCCCGAGGAGCAGAATAACAGGGGCTGAGCGTTAGCTCATCCCATGCGGTTCGGTGTGAAGGTCCCACAACCCGGACTGACACCGGCAGGTTCCGTCCAGGAAGCGGGGCGAAGGCCGCCAGTTCGATTGAGATAACGGGTCTCACTGCCCAGCATCAGACTTCCTCACTCGGGTCTGGTCTCAATACTCACCGATGGGAAAGTTATGTCTTCTCTCCGCAGTCAGTGATCCATCCCCTGGCTCCCCGCCCAGGAGACTTTTCCCGACCCTGAAACCTATTCAGCAAAGAATACAAAGGAAAACACCGCCCTTCCGGGAATGCGAGCATGCGCAATGTGATCAATGCGTCATCAGAGGGGAGGACTGTGCAGGGTGATCTGCTTTGGGATGGAGTGGCTGCAGTCAGTGCAGAGTCTTGTTGTTTAGGATTTTCATAAACAACAGTTTTATTGATGTTAGCTGGAATTGCCAGCAGTGAAAACACAGATTGCATCAGGTAACAGAACACCTCCCGTACACAGTCTTGTCTCCTGGGAAACAAAACACTTCCACAATGTCGACCTTAGGTATCCCTTCCTCTAAAAGCGACTGAATCATTCAGATCGCTGATCACTGAGAGCAATTATGGTTTGTTGGTCATTAAAGTTCGCCCTGGGTGGTTTTGATGAAGTTGATGTGGAGTTCGGGGTGTCACAGTGAAAGAACCGAACAGCCAAACGCTCTGACCTACTGACCTTCGGCCATGGATGGTGCCGCTCAAATTATTCCTTAGATAAATTGCTAATGCAAGCAGGGACCAAGCATACTCCAAGCATCTGTCCCCACAACAGCCACTGGGACAGCCTGCTGGCCTAAGGTGAGTCTGTTTACTCCTTTTTTAAAAAACCCAGACATTAAAAAAATGGCAGCCATCGGTTCCCATTGTGTCCCATAGTATGATCGTGACTTGCTCTCAAAATCACTTCCCTCCCCACACCGCACTTGCAGAGCAAGACTTTACCAGTGTCTGCAACAGATATACTGAAGCCCTCTTCGTCCTCGCCACTTCAGAGAAGAGAAACCCCCTATTCTCCCACTTCAATGTGTCACTCTTACGGCTCCGCCAACTCCTTAGCGAGGAAAAGTGACATTCAAAAACAAGCTTGTTGGATCTTTCCCAGCAGTCAGGTAGGAAACACGTGGTGGGGTCTACGGAGGCAACTCCTGAATGACGAATGACGAAGCTCATATCCCCATTGGTTGGTATACTAAATAGGCATTTGAAATCTCCAATGAGAGACAAGTAAATCTCACGTCACTTCACGAGACATACCGGACACGTGCAGCCCGCTTAAATCGTCTCAACGTCAGCCCGGGAGTGTTAGTGTGACGAAGCTCCGTGAGAGGGCACGCACTGGCGGTAAGCGGGAGTGCGCGGTTGCGTAACAGGGAACGGGGAGCGCATCCTTCGGTCCCGTACCGCGCTGGCCAGATCACCGAATGAGTCATGGTCGATCTGCAACCCGCTGGCGTCCAACATTAACGCACAAATCTCAATGTATATTGTTAATCAATGCAGTGTTTCTTTTCAGTTCCACAATATAATTAATATGCTGAAGTTATATTGTCTTACACTAATTGAACTGTCAGAACTTTTCTAATTAACACAACAAATGCATAAGGAGACCACTCGGCTGTCCAAAACTGCCGCTGATCTGATTTAAACTTCCGTTAAGCATTCCGCCATGTTCATCTCGATAACACTTCAACCCCACTCTTTATAAAGAAACTGGGCTTTGAATGGAATCACAGGCTTTAATTTCACTGTTCAGTGAGTAGAAAGAGTTCCTAACTCCCGCGATTAACACCAGCAAAAAATAGGAAGGTGAGAGGGGGAGTGTGTGTGGGGGGAGCGGAAACTGTTGCTGCTTTTCACTACATGATGCCCTGTCCACAGCCAAACCTGTCACAGTCTCTCTGAACATTGGATATATCTTAATATCAACGGCTTCATCATCTGACCCAACACGCTGCTTCCCATCCCGAAATGACTGAGTTTAAACCGATTCCGGCAGCTCCAGCAGTCCTGGCTGCAAGAGCACTTGTTCATCTCAAGGACAGATATAACCCATGGTACAGGGTCAAATGGGAACATTGCAAAACCTATTTATGCTTATTCACAGATTCATATGTTCTGACTATTTGTTAGAAGAAAAGTGTTTGATGACGACAGGGTATGCAAATGTAAGTTATTGGTTTGCATTTTCTAGTTAGGATTCAATGAAATGTGGTGCTGGGACATTTGGCTTCAAGAGGGTTTGCTCTTAGCAGAGGCTTGCACGACGATATACTCGAGGACAAGTATATCATTGCAGCTTGCAATAGACAGAGGAGTCAATGACATGTTGCTGCAGTTCACGGTTATTCCACATTTCTGCAATCACTGGAGCAGGAAAAAACTGCGGCCTCTTATAAAGGGAGGAAATTCTCAACGCATTTTGAGATTATTGTGACGTAACACAGACAAGCAAGGAAACATCAGAACTGATAAGAGTTTCAAATGAGCAAACAATATGAGGAATGTGCGTGGCTTCACTGAGCTGATGCTGACAGCACATTAGCAGATCTGGAATGATTGCAACTGGCATAACTGGTATTTCTAGGCTTATTCAGTCGCACTCCAGCTATTTCCTGCCTTCCTTGGTACAGAAATGTAATGTCTAAAGGACCAGTGTTTGAGAAAATGAGACTCACCAAACTTTCTCCTGACTGAATCAATGGAAACTCCGAGTCAGAAGGGTTCTCTCGAATTGGTGCTCTCCGTCGTCGGGCTGGTTCATTGTTGCTGTTCCCTCGTCTTTATTTGGGATTTGCTTCCAGTCGTGGACTTGTCTTCCAATAAATCGCTCACCGCAGGTCTAACTTTAACCAGAGAGATAATGAAGTATGTTACTCAAACAAACGAGAACAAAGCATTAACCTGACATTTAAATTTTGAACGCGTATGTCATGATCCGAGTGAAGAGATCTGTAACCGTCCCTCACACTTTACAAATCCTGACATGGGATACAAAAGAACACACACAAAATGCTGGAGGAACTCATCAGGCCAGGCAGCATCTGTATGTCGACGCTACTCTCTTCCATAGATGCTGCCCGGCCTGCTCAGTTAGTCCAGCATTTTGTGTGTGTTGCTTGGACTTCCAGCACCTGAAGATTTCCTATTGTTTGTGATGGGATACAAGGAAGTCATCGTTCAGTCATGGTATAAGATACAAGTCATAATATACAGGAGTAGAATTAAGTGATTCATTCCAGTCTGCTCCATAATCAATCATGGAGGATTATTTTCCATCACCGTATTCTTGCTTCCCTGTTATAACACTCAACCTATTTAGCAACCCAGAACATGAATATACCCAGCGATCGCCTCCATCACTGTTTGTGGTGACAAATTCCACAGATCAAACAACCTTTGCCTGAAGTAATGTCTCTCATCTCAATTTTAAAGTGATGCTTCTTTATTCTGAGGCTGCACTCTCAGATCCCAGACTCTCCGTCTAATCCAGACACCCTCTCCACTCCCACTGCATCCGGGCTTGTTGTTATTCGGTTGGTGTAAATAATCTCTCCCGCCCTAACTCCCCCACCCCAACAAATCTAGATTTTATGGGCGGGGTTGATTTACTTTTCAGCATCTTGAGTTTCTGTTTGACTCCCACTGGCAGATAGACAAGTGAGAGTGAGGGGGAATGTCCAAATGTGAATTCATTTCTGAAACCCCGGTCGATTTCTACTGGTGCAAACACAAAACATCGTATTTAATCACATCCTGTCCCTGTGAGGGATGGAATGGGAACTCATTCTCTGCTTTGCTTCCAAAGGAACTTCAGAACCAAACATGTGAGCACAGAACAGAAATACTCGCTCAACGTCACATACACCCGGACAACTTGATCCCCTGATTCATTTTATCTGGATCAAGACATGTGTGGTAACCCAGGATCCAACCTCAGAGGGTCACAGCCCACACCCAGAGCCTAGCATATCTTTTCCACATCTCAGACTGGGTGTTCCCACATCTCACGTTGAAAGATTCACGCTACCAATATCCAGACACCGGAGATACCTGCTTCTGTAAAAGCACCAACGTAGACCAAAGCACAAACAATGCAAATTCCATATTCCTGGAGCCCCCATCCCAAGATTCCCCTCTGCAATGAAGATCCAGCTCGGACAAAAGCTTCCTATGACCCGGCCCTCTAGCCCAGGTAACATCTTCAGCAATCTCTTCTGCACCCTCTCCAGCTTGATAATATATTTACTACAGTCGGATGAAGTACATAATACTCTGTGTAGCCATGTACATTCCTGTACAAATCAATGGCATGAATAGTAAATTACAGAGATCTCAACACTGACACTCACATCCCACTCGTCACAGGCCTCCATTCGCTAGAACCATCTACATTCATCCCCCTCTCCTTCTTGTTCTCGAGCCTGGTGTGAATCCACCTCGCCAGTTCCCCGTGAATCCCACGTGACCGAACCTCCCCGATCAGCTGCCATGCAGGATCTTGTTACAGACTTTACCAAAGTTCAGATGAACAACATCACTGCTCAACTTCACCTAACGCCCTAGTTCATTCTTAAATAATCTCCAAAATACTTGACAGATATGATATCCTATTGGACAGTGTTGACGGTGATTTCCCCATAACCAATGCCCAACCGCCCGGGATTTCAGCTTCACTGCAGACTGAGAAAATTCCGATCACAGCTGCAGAATTACCAACCTGGACTGTAGCCGGTATACTGCCAATTCCATATCATCAGGGTCACCAGCCCAATATTATCACCCATACAAAGACGCCTTGGTGCCGGCAATTTGCCGTGGTGTTCCCACCATTTCCGATTCACAGACTAAGGTGGAATTGGAAGCTAATGACCCCCTGCCGAAGCTGGTGCTCAGGCCGTTTCCCCGGTCTGAAAGGAGGATACACTTCAGCCGGACCCCAGCAGCTAAACCGAGCACATTTGATCACAATCTTCCTGCTGTGTGGGATCTTGCCCAGCAGAGCGGGCGGCTATGTTTCCTGCAGTGTAGCAGGAACAAAATGTAAAATTATAAAGTAGAAAATGCTGGGAACTCAGTACATCAGACTACATCTCTGAAAAGAGAAATGGTGGAAGACCCAGTTTCAGAACTGAGATTGTCCAAGATGCTGCCGATCTGCTGAGTGTTTCCAGTATTTTCTCCTCCTTACTTTAAATTTCCTGCAACTGTAGTATTTTCGCCATCTTCATTTTAACGCACAAATAGTAACTGATTGCCACCCTAGACTGTAAATACCATCCCACCCCAAACAATTTGTTAGTTCTGAGTTCATTCTGACCCTGGTGTAATACATCCCACACAGTCAATGCTCACAGCATCCTTTCCTCCCAGTATCATTCTGTTACATTTGCTCCCGAGGCCACTGTCTCTACGCTGAGAGGCGGTGACCACAGAGCGATAAAAACTGCAACACTTGCTGCAGCTCTGACGGGCCGTTACCCTGGAAACAGAGGAAGTGGCTCACCGAAAATAACTGAAAAAGGAAATAACAAACTCAACATCAGATGCTATGAGTTCCATTATGACAAAGATTAACACTGCAGCCATTTTGTAACGGTGAAACTACAATTGAAATGGTTGATTTTACCCTGCCACGTGTTGTGTCCAACTAAACCTTTGGTATTCCTAGCGAACAATAACTAACTAACTAATTAACTAACTAGCTAACCAAATAAATAAATAAATAAACAGACAAATAAATAGATAGATAGATAGATAGATAGATAGATAGATAGATAGATAGATAGATAGATAGATAGATAGATAGATAGATAGATAGATAGATAGATAGATAGATAAATAGAAAGGTGCAAATACAAAACTTCACAATGAAGACAAAGTTTATAAGAGAGATTGCTGAAATATATCATTGCGGCATTGGGATACAGGCTGGACAAACATGAACAAGACTTAACTCTCGCATTAATAGGGCCAGATATCGGGAATCACTGTCAGCATTTCGGCAAGTCGTAGCAATGGAAAGAAGATGGAATGTAACTTCCCAGTCCCCGAGAGGATGTGAGAGATCTGGATCTCACTGTCCTGTCTGAACGGGGAAAGATGAAACTGCTCATACACGTGGAAGAGTCTACCGAGGGTGCGATTACTTTGTTTAACCCTCGAGTCTGCAAGAACACAATGGGCCTAACGGCCGCTTCCAGTGTGCTAGAAATATGTAAAACAATTATCGACCCCAAGCGTCGATCCAGGTGAGGTTTGGAACAGATACCGGGCCGGGTGATGGAGGTAAAATTCACCAGATACATCTTAATGAATGGGTTCAGTCTCGGGCATCACCACCTCATCCCGCTCTTGGGACCAGAACACTGGGGGCGGCTCATCTCGGTGGTTCGGTGTGAAGGTCCCATAACCCGGACCGACCACGACAGGTTGTGTCCAGGAAGCGGAACGAGGCCGCCAGTTCGGGGAAGTTGACGGGACTCTGCACAACATCAGGATCCCCTCTCCCGGGAACGGCTTCAGTACTCACCGATGGGAAATTGTCGGTCGCGTTCACTCCGAGTGACCGGCCACAATATTGACCGATGAGAACTTGATCAATTTGTCCTGCAGACAGCGATCGGTCCACCGGCTCCCCGTGACAATCCACTTCCACAGAGAACGGAAAGAAATCTACCGCTCATCCGGGGACTATGGGAGAGGAGGCGGGGCCTCGGAAGCGAGAACCTCTGATGCTGCAGATCTGCGTTTGAAATCGGAGCAAGAACCTGGATCACGTGACGGGTGGAGGGCCTCCCACCTGAACTGGTGACTCTGCTCCTCGCCCCTCACACACTGCCTGACCGATCTGCTGCATTTTGCATGTTATTTCATATTTACACCGGCTACATTTTTAATTTTTTCCCTCTGCATCTTTCCCGTCCCCAGTGCTCCACCTCCTGTTTCTCAGAGTTAGGGAATCAATTCCCGTCCCGGTCCGATACTAAATCCGCACCCGATTTGTGCAGGCTTCATTGAAATCACTCATACGTTTAGAAACACTAATTTCTATTCACATTCCTCCTGAGTCTCACTGGACAGGAACACTGAAACATCAAGTGAGAAACAGCAGGAAGAGGCCATTCAGCCCCTCAAACCATCAACAAGATGGAGCCTGCTCTCTCATCTCAGTCACATGTTCCTGCCCGATCCTCATTTCCTCCATCCCTTCGGTCTCCACACATCTGCCGATCTCTGTTTTATGTGAAAACGATCACTGAGTCTTCATCGTCCTCCGGGAATCAGTCTGGTGAATCTCTAAAACAAACTCTCTCTTACTTGTTAGATAATCCTCCATAGAATTGAATTCTAACTTCTTATAATCCTCCGTGGAATTGAATATCTTCTGCAGCCCCGTGTTACCCCAACCCCTCACCTCCCACCCCTGTCACTATTTCCACTTTCCCAACTCCCCCCTCACCTGGATCCACCTCTCATTCCCCTGCTCTTGCCCCATCCCCACCCCTCCCCTCTTTTCTCTGACTATTTCCCGTCCACTCTCAGTCCAGAGGGAGGGTCTCGGCCCGGAATGTTGACGGTCCATTTCCCTCCACAGATGCTGCCCGACCCACTGAGTTCCTCCGGCAGTTTGTTCTTTGGTCTGTATAACCCGTGTGAGTATGGGGAGCGGGATTTTACACCATATTCCAGCTACAATCTCAACAAAGCCCAAATAATTGTTACGGTTATTACCACACTTAAACACGAGAAAGCTTGCAAACGCTGGAAATTCAAAGCAACACACACAAAATGCTGGAGGATCTTAGCACAACAGGCGGTATGTATGGAAAAGAGTAAATAGTCGACATTTTGGACCACCAGCCTTTTTCATTCCTGAGGAGGAGGGGGAAGTGATCTGAATACAAAGGTCAGGATGGAGAAAGAGGCGAGCTGGGAGGTGATAGGTGAAGTCAAGTGTAGGACAGGCCAAGGACTGGAGATGAAAGAATCGGAGCGTTGTCAATAGGAGAAAGGGAAAGAGGGAACCCAGTGGGAATTAATAGGCTGGGGTGCAGAAATGAAAGTTCAGAGTGTGAAATAGAGAAGTAGGTGGGTGGGGGATTTGTTTACTGGAAGAAGAATTCAACATTCATGCAATCAGGTTGGAGTTACCCAAATGGAATATAAGGTTTTGCTCCTCCAACCTGAGGGCGCTCTCATCTTGGCACAAGAGGAGGCCATTGATCGAGACGTCGGAATGGGAATCAGAATTAAAATGTTTGGCCACTGCGAAGTCCCCTTGTGGCAGATGAAACAGAGATGCTCGACAAAACGGTTTCCCAATTTATGGCGGGTCTCACCAATGTAAATGAGGCCGCATCGGGAACACGGGTTAGAAATAGATGACCCTGGCAGATACGCAGGTGAATTTTCCTGCATTTACCCTAGCTATACTCCGCATCATTACCTCTGTCAAATCTCCTCTCGATATTCTACGTTCCAAGGAATAAAGTCCTAACGAATTCTGTATTTCCTTACAACTCAGGTCGTCTGGTCCCGGCAACATCCTGTGAATCTTCTCTGTACTCTTTTATAGAAGTGGTGTGAATGAAATCTGCATATTTACAGTATGGCTCTGAATTGTCTGTTGGACTGTGATGAGGATCGAATCCGTGACTCTGTAATCCGGAGGAGTGGAAGGGTGAAGATACGGAGGGAAAATTTAAAATTGTAGGCACTAAAAATATGAAAGAACGGGAAAATACGGCAGGTGGGTCGGCAGCCTGTGAGCGGCGAGGTGCAGAGTCATTGGTTCAGGTGGGGGACACTCCACCCATCACGTGATCCAGTTCCGAACTCCCAATTTACTGCAGGTCTGCAGCATCTGCGGGACACTACTCCACGTGCAAGTCTGCTCAGACAACACCTTGAGATCCAGATCTCTCACGTTCTCTCGCTGTGGGTGGGATTTTTTTTACTCAATTCCCCTGTTACGACGTGCCAAAGTGCAGTAAATGCTTCCCGATATATGCCCGCATTTAATGGTGAATTAAGCCCTTTCCATTTATCTGGGCTTCTCAAAAACGTTCGCACTTCAGTTCAGCCTCCCTAATCATTTATTTTTATTGTTTCGTTTTATTTTGCACTACTCATTTAATGTAGCTACATTATATATATATATAGTTACTGTAATTCGTCGTGTGTTATTATTGTTTATTATTGTAGGTGGGATCTGTACAGATTGGATGGGTTGCACCTGAACTCAAGGGAGAGCAAGATCCTTTCAAGTTGGTTTGCTAGCATGTTTCAGGAGGGTTTAAACTAACTAACAAATTTGCAAAGGGGAAGGGACCCGGAGTGATAGAGCAGTGGAAGAAGTGCATGGAGTAAAGCCAGATCTAACATATAGAGAGGCTTTGAGGACAGAGATGCAGAATAAAGGGTGTAAAGGTAGTAAGGCAGAAGGGCTAAAGTGTCTGTACTTCAATGCAAGAAGCATCAGGAACAAAGGTGGTGAACTGAAAACTTGGATACGTAAATGGGATTATGATGTAGTGGCAATTACAGAGACTCGGCTGGCACCAGGGCAGGAATGAATTCTCAATATTCCCGGATTTCAGTGTTTTAAAAGGGATAGGGAGGGGTGAAAGGGGAGGAGGGGTGGCAGTACAGTCAGGGATACTATTACAGCTACAGAAAGGGTGGGTAATTTGGTAGGATCCTCAATTGAGTCAGTATGTTTGGAAGTCAGGAACTGGAAGGGAGCAGTGACTCTATTGAGGGTATTCTATAGGCCCCTGGTAACAGCAGATATACCGAGTAGCAGATTGGGAGGCAGTTGCAAAAATAACAGAGTTGGTATCATGGGTGACTTTAACTTCCCTAATATTGATTGGCTTCTGATTAGTTCCATGGGTTTAGACGGGGCAGAGTTTGTTCAGTATGGCTAGGACAGGTTCCTGTCACAGTATGTTCACAGGCCGACGAGGACTAGTATGCCATACTAGATCTAGTATTAGGTAACGAACCTGGTCAGGTCGCAGATCTCTCAGTGGGTGAGCATCTAGGCGACAGAGAGGACAAGAAACTTTTTTATTTGGGAAGGGCAAATTATGAGGTATACGGCTAGAACTTGCGGGTGTGAATTGGGATGATGTTTTTGCGGGGAAATGTACTATGGACATGTGGGCGCTGTTTAAGGATCACTTGCAAGATGTTAGGGATAATTTTGTCCCAGTGAGGAAGATAAAAAATGGTAGGGTGAAGGAACCACGGGTGACGTGGAAAATCTAGTCAGGTGGAAGAAGGCAGCATACATGATGTTTAGGAAGCAAGGATCAGATGGGTCTATTGAGGAATATAGGATAGCAAGAAAGGAGCTTAAGAAGGGTCTGAGAAGAGCAAGAAGGGGGCATGAGAAGGCCCTGGCGAGTAGGGTAAAGGAGAACCCCAAGGCATTTTTCAATTATGTGAAGAACAAAAGGATGACAGGAGGCAAGGTAGGACCGATTAGAGATAAAGGTGGGAAGATGCGCCTGGAGGCTGTGGAAGTGAGCGAGTTCCTGAATGAATACTTCTCTTCGGTATTCTCCAATGAGAGGGAACTTGATGACGGTGAAGACAATATTAGTAAGCTAGATGTTCTGGAGCATGTTGATATTAAGGGAGAGGAGGTATTGGAATTGTTAAAATACATTAGGATGGATAAGTCCCCGGGGCCTGACGGATTATTCCCCAGGCTGCTCCACGAGGCTAGGGAAGAGATTGTTGTGCCTCTGGCTAGGATCGTTATGTCATCGTTGTCCACGGAAATGGTAGCGTAGGATTGGAGAGAAGCGAATGTTGTCCCCGTGTTCAAAAAAGGTAGTAGGGATAGTCCGGGTAATTATAGACCAGTGAGCCTTACGTCTGTGGTGGGAAAGCTGTTGGAAGAGATTCTTAGGGAAAGGATTATGGGTATTTAGAGAATTATGGTGTGATCAGGGACGGTCAGCATGGCTTTGTGAAGGGCAGATCGTGTCTAAGAAGCCTGATAGAGTTCTTTGAGGAGGTGACCAGGCATATAGCTGAGGATAGTACAGTGGATGTGATCTGCATGGATTTTAGTAAGGCATTTGACAAGGTTCCATACGGTAGGCTTATTCAGAAAGTCAGAAGGTATGGGATCCAGGGAAGTTTGGCCAGGTGGATCCAGAACTGGCTTGTTTGCAGAAGGTAGAGGGTTGTGGTGGAGGGAGTGCATTGGGATTGGAGGGTTGTGACTAGTGGTGTCCCATAAGGGTCGGTTCTGGGACCTTTACTTTTCGTGATTTTTTTAACGACCTGGATGTTGGTGTAGAAGGGTGGGGTGGCAAGTTTGCAGACGGCACAAAGGTTAGTGGTATTGTAGATAGTTGTCGAAGACTGCAGAAAGACATTGATAGGATGCAGAAGCGGGCTGAGAAGTGGCAGATTGAGTTCAACCCGGAGAAGTGCGAGGTGGTACACTTTGAAAGGCCAATCTCCTAGGCAGAGTACGATGTAAATGGCAGGATACTTGGTAGTGTGGAGGAGCAGAGGGATCAGGGGGTACATGTCCACAGATCCCTGAAGGTTGTTTCACAGGTAGATATGGTATTTAAGAGACCCTATGGGGTCTTAGCTTTCATAAGTCGAGGGATACAGTTTAAGAGTCGCGAAGTAATGATGCAGCTCTATAAAACTCTGATTAGGCCACACTTGGGGTACTGCGTCCAGTTCTGGTCGCCTAACTATAGGAAGGATGTTGAAGCATTGGAAAGGGTACAGAGGACATTTAACAGGATGCTGCCTGGTTTAGAGAGTATGGATTATGATCAGAGACTAAGGGAGCTAGGGCTTTACTCTTTGGAGAGAAGGAGGATGAGAGGAGACATGATTGAGGTGTACATGATGTTGAGAGGAATAGACAGAGTGGACAGCCAGCGCCTTTTCCCCAGGGCACCACTGCTCAGTACAAGAGAACATGGTAAGGGGAGGGATGTTCAAGGGGGATATTAGAGGAAGGTTTTTCACTGGAATGCACTGCCTGACTAAGTGGCGGATGCAGATACACTAGTGAAGTTTAAAAGACTACTAGACAGGTATATGGCGGAATTTAAGTTGGGGGGTTATATGGGAGGCAGGGTTTGAGGGTCGGCACAACATTGTGGGCCGAAGGGTCTGTATTGTGCTGTGCAACTCTATGTTTTTATTATACTGCAGTCGTAAAGACAGCAAATTTGATGTCAGCTGCCGGTGATGTTGAACTTGACTGAAATAGACCCACACGTCAGTCACGTGATCAAATTTTACCGCAGATCTGCAGCATCTGCCTGTTTGTCTCCGTTGCCCCGCCCCGTTCTATCGACCAGCCAATTGCACTGAGCATGCTCAGCCTCCGGATTGGAGGTGGTTTTCTTTCCATTCTGTGTTGAAGCGGATCCTCGGCGGGGAGCCAGGAGACGGATCTCTGCCTGCGTGCAAAGACATCAAGTTCCCACCGGTGAGTGTTGAATCCGGTCCCGAATGCAGGGGTCTGATGTTGGGCAGTGAGTCCCGTTAACTTCCCCGAACAGGCTGTCTCGCCTCGCTGCCTCCGCACCGAACCGCCTGAGATGAGCCGCTGCTCAGCCCCCGGTGTTCTGGTCCGAGGAGCGGGAGGAGGTGCTGATGCCGGGACTAAACCCACCCGTTGATTTGTACCTGGGGAAATTTACCTCCTTCACCTGGCCGGGTATAGGATTGAATCTTCACCTGGATTGATGCCAGGTGAATAATTGTTTTACATAATTCCAGGACACTGCAACGGCCATTCGGTCTGTTGTTTTCTTGCAGACAGAGAGGATTAAACAGTGTAATCGCACCTCTGGGGCACTGCTCTACGTGTATTCCTCTGTTCAGTCAAGGCAGTGGGAACCAGATCTCTCACGTCTTCACGGTGTGGATGGGCATTTTTTTTTTCTTGACTCCATTCCATTGTTACGACTTGTCGAAGTGCAGGCAATGTTTCCGGGTGGAATCCCTCTTCATGCGAGAACTAAGCCTTTTCCCATTTAGCACGGATCCTTACAAATTTGTACACCTCAGTAACGTCTCTCTCCAGAAGTTTCAAAGCAGAAGCTCAGTCTGCCTAATATTCCGACACAGTTAAAGAGGGGTATCGTTTATTGTTGCCATAAACCGAGGTTGAGTGAAAATCTCGACTTCCGTACCATCCATGAATACATTACAACAGTACATTGAGGTGATAATGCAGTGCAGGCAGACATGTGGTGCAATGTCACGTCGAGCTACATTATGAGACCAGGTGTCCAACTCATCACACTGGGGGACATCCAAAATTGGTCCCTCTGCTCATTCCGTGCCATTTTGTTCAACCTCTGTCTGGTCCGTATCCCATCGCCTCAATGACATCTATCAGCAATGTTTCTTTTAACTTTTGTCTTCATTGTGTGATATTGCCTTGCACCTTTGAGCTCATTGAGTCATCCAGGAATCGTTTTTGTGAGCTGGAACTACTGGAGCTTCAACTGAATACAGCACAAAGCAGAGTAAAATCAGCCATCACAATTTTAGTTTTGGCTGCAGTGTTAATCTTTGTCTTGATGAAACTCATAGCATCTGATGTTGAATTTGTTACTTCCCTTTGTCGGTTTATTTTCGGTGAACCACTTCCTCCGTTTCCAGGGTAACAGCCCACCAGAGCTGCAAGAAGAGCTGCACTTTTTTATCGCTCTGTTGTCACCGCCTCTCAGCGTAGAGACACATTCGCTGCCCCTCAGGAGCCGGTGTGGAAACCTGGATGCCTTGAGCGTTCACTGTGTGGGATGTATGGTGTTTATATTGGGATATAGAGATAACTGATGAATGTAGGGATTGCATTTATGCAAATCTGTTTAGGATGTCACAAACAGGGAGCACTCCCTCCACAATCCCGTTGTTCATTCATCCCTCCTCACTAATCTTCCTCCAGATAATTATCCCTGCATACGGCCTAAGAGCTACATCTACCCGTACACCTCCTTCCTCACCTCCGTTCCGAGGCCAGAACAGTCGTCCAGGTGAGGCAACACTTCACTGCAGATCTGCTGGGGCAATCTATTGCGTCCGGTGCACATGATACTGACTCCTTTAGATTGGTGAGACCACCATAAATTGGGAGACCTTTTTGTCGAGCATCTCTGTATCATCTGCCACAAGGGGGACTTTGCAGACCAAACATTTTAATTCTGATTCCCATTCCGACGTCTCGATCAACGGCCTCCTCCTGTGTCAAGACGAGACCGCCCTCAGGGTGGAGGAGCAACACCTTATATTCCATCTGGGTACCCTCCAACCTGATTGTATGAATATTGAATTCTCCTTCCAGTAAACAAATTCCAACCCCCACTCATTTCTCTATTCCCCACTCTGAACTTTCATTTCTGCTGACCACCCTATTAATTCCCCCCGGGCACCCTCCTTCCACTAAACAAGTCCCCCCCCCCCCTTCTCTGTTTCCCATATGAACTTTCATTTCTGCTGGCCAGCCTACCTACTACTTCCCCCCGGGCTCCCTCTTTCCCTTTCTCCTATTGACGACGCTCCGATTCTTTCATCTCCAGTCCTACACCTGACTTCACCTATCACCTTCCACATCCCCTCTTTCTCCTCCCCGACCTTTTTATTCGGATATCTTCCCCCTCTTTCTTAGTAATGAAAAAGGCTCATGGTACAAAATGTGGACTGTTTAATCTTTTCCATAGATAGAGCCTGTTGTGCTGAGTTTCTCCAGCATTTTGTGTGTGTTGCTTTGCATTTCCAGCATTTGCAAGCTTTCTCGTGGTAATAACCGTAACAATTATTTGGGCTTTGTTGAGATTGTACCTGGAATATGGTGTAAAATCCCGCTCCCCATACTAACACGGGTTATACAGACCAAAGAACAAACTGTCGGAGGAACTCAGTGGGTCGGGCAGCATCTGTGGATGGAAATGGACCGTCAACATTTCGGGCCGAGAACCTCCATCTGGACTGAGAGTGGACGGGAAATAGTCAGAGAATAGACGTGAAGGGTAGGGATGGGGCAAAAGCTGTGGAGTGAGAGGTGGATCCAGGTGAGGGGGAGATGGGAAGGTGGAAAGAGTGACAGGGATGGGAGGTGAGTGGTTGGGGCAACACGGGGCTGCAGAAATGGAATTTAATTCCATGGAGGATTATAAGAAGTTAGAGAGTGTTTGTTTCAGAGATTCACCAGACTGATTCCTGGAGGACGATGAAGACTCATTGATCGTCTTCACATAAAACAGTGGTCGGCAGATGTGTGGAGACCGAAGGGGTCGAGGAAATGAGGATCGGGCAGGAACATGTGGCTGAAATGGGGGAGCAGCCGCCATCTTGTTGATGGTTAGAAAGGCTGAATGGCCACTTCCTGCTGCTTCTCACTTGATGTTTCATTGTTCCTGTCCAGTGAGGCCGGAGGAATGTGAATATTATTAGTATTTATAAACACAGAAGAAATTTCAATGAAGCCTGCACAAGTCGGGTAGGCATTGAGTATCGGACCGGGATGGGAACTCTGAGATCCGAGAGGTGGAGCGATGGGGACCTCAAAGGTACCGAGGGAAAAATAAAACATGTAGCTGGGGTAAATATGAAATAATGTGTAAAATGCGGCAGGTGGATCGGGCAGTGTGTGAGGGGCGAGGAGCAGAGTCACAGGTTCAGACGGGAGACCCTCCACCCGTCAAGTTTCTCGCTCCCATTTCCGGGATCCGCTACAGTTTGCGTATAAGGAGAAGGTGGGAGTGGAGGATGCTATCACGTATTTGCTGCACAAATCACTCTCTCACCTAGATGGGGTCAGTTGTGCTGTGAGGATTACATTCCTTGACTTCTCTAGTGCCTTTAACACAATCCAGCCCAAGATCTTAAGGCACAAACTAACGGAGATGGGAGTAGACTCCCACATGGTGGATTGGATAGTGGACTACTTGACAGATAGACCTCAGTATGTGCGGTTGGGAGACTGTAGGTCTGACACGGTGGTCAGCAGCACAGGAGCACCGCAGGGAACCGTACTCTCTCCGGTCCTGTTCACCCTGTAAACATCAGACTTCCAATATAACTCGGAGTCCTGCCATGTGCAGAAGTTCGCTGATGACACGGCCATAGTGGGGTGTGTCAGGAATGGACAGGAGGAGGAGTATAGGAAACTGATACAGGACTTTGTGATATGGTGCAACTCAAACTACCTGCGTCTCAATATCACCAAGACCAAGGAGATGGTGGTGGACTTTAGGAGATCTAGGCCTCATATGGAGCCAGTGATCATTAATGGAGAATGTGTGGAGCAGGTTAAGACCTACAAGTATCTGGGAGTACAGTTAGACGAGAAGCTAGACTGGACTGCCAACACAGATGCCTTGTGCAGGAAGGCACAGAGTCGACTGTCCTTCCTTAGAAGGTTGGAGTCATTCAATGTCTGTAGTGAGATGCTGAAGATGTTCTATAGGTCAGTTGTGGAGAGCGCCCTCTTCTTTGCGGTGGCGTGTTGGGGAGGAAGCATTAAGAAGAGGGACGCCTCACGTCTTAATAAGCTGGTAAGGAAGGCGGGCTCTGTCGTGGGCAAAGTACTGGAGTGTTTAACATCGGTAGCTGAGCGAAGGGCGCTGAGTAGGCTACGGTCAATTATGGAAAACCCTGAACATCCTCTATATAGCACCATCCAGAGACAGAGAAGCAGTTTCAGCGACAGGTTACTATCGATGCAATGCTCCTCAGACAGGATGAAGAGGTCAATACTCCCCAATGCCATTAGGCTTTACAATTCAACCGCCAGGACTTAAGAACTTTTTTTTAAAGCTATTATTAATGCTTTTTGAGTTAGTGATTTAGATGCATATATTTTTATTGCGTTAAGTATTGTATGTAATTAGTTTTTGCGACAACATGTGTATGGGACATTGGAAAAAAATGTTGAATTTCCCCATGGGGATGAATAAAGTATCTATCTATCTATCTATCTATCTATCTATCTATCTATCTATCTATCTATCTATCTATCTATCTATCTATCTATCTATCTATCTATCTATCTATCTATCTATCTATCTATCTATCTATCAAACGCAGATCTGCAGCATCTGAGGCTTTCGCATATACCAAAACTCTTATTGTTTGTTCTGGCATTCTGTTATCTACTCGTGCGTACTTTTATTTTAGCATCTATGTATTGCGGGAGGACCATCGGAGATCGCCCTTCATCCCCTTCTCCCATCTGGCTCCATCTGCTCATCCCTTGCCCACCTGGTTCAATCTCTGTACAGTCTGTACCCCACCATCTCAATGATATATTTCAACCATCTTGTTCAGCCTCTGTCCAGTCTGTATCCCACCAGCTCAATGATATATATCAACCATCTTGTTCAACCTCTGTCCAGCCTGTATCCCACCACCTCAATGATATATATCAACTATCTTGTTCAACCTCTGTCCAGTCTGTACCCCATTGCTGCAATGATATATTTCAACAACCTCTCTTTCAAACTTTGCCTTCATTGTGAAGTTTTGTTTTGCATCGTTTCCAGAATTGGTTTTTCGCTAGCTAGAAATACCAGAGGTTTAATTGAACACAACACGTGGCCGGGTAAAAGCAACCATTTCAAACTTAGTTTCACCGTTACAAAATGGCTGCAGTGCTAATCTTCATCATAATGCAACTCATAGCATCTGTAGCTAAGTTTGTTATTTCCTTTTTCGGTTATTTTCGGTGAGACATTTCCTCCGTTTCCAGGGTAACGGCCCATCAGAGCTGCAGCAAGTGTTGCAGTTTTTATCGCTCTGTGGTCACCTCCTCTCAGTGTAGAGACAGTGGCCTCGGGAGCAAATGTAACAGAATGATAGTGGGAGGAAAGGATACTGTGAGCATTGACTGTGTGGGATGTATTACACCAGGGTCAGAATGAACTGAGAACTAGCAAACTTGTTGGGGTGGGATGGTATTTACAGTCTAGGGTAGCAATCAGTTACTATCTGTGCATTAAAATGAAGAGGGAGAAATACTACAGTTGCAGGAAATTTAAAGTGAAGAGCAGAAAATACTGGAAACGCTTAGCAGATCGGCAGCATCTTGGACAGTCTCAGTTCTGGAACTGGGTCTTCCAACGTTCTTCCTTTCAGAGATGTAGTCTGATGTACTGAGCTCCCAGCATTTTCTACTTTATAATTTTACATTTTGTTCCTGCTACATAGCAGGAAACATGGCAGCCAGCTGTGCTGGACAGGATCCCAAACAGCAGAAAGATTGTGTTCAAATGTGCTCGGTTTAGCTGCTGGGATCAGGCTGAACTGTATCCGCATCCTCAATGCAGACCGGGGAACCAGCCTGAGCACCGGCCCCGGTAGAGAGTCATTTAGTTCCAATTCCACATCAGGTTGTAAATCGGAAATGGTGGGAACACCACGGCAAATCGCCGGCACCAAGGCGTCTTTGTATTTGTGATAATATTGGGCCGGTGAGTCTGAGGATATGGAACTGGCAGTATACGGGCTACAGTCCAGGTTGGTAATTGGACAGCTGGGATCGGAATTTTCTCAGTCTGCACTGAAGCTGAAGTCTCGGTCGGTTGGACATTGGTTATGGGGAAGTCACCGTCAACACTGCCCAATAGGACATCACATCTGTCAAGTATTTTGGAGATTATTTAAGAGTTAACTAGGGAGTTAGGTGAAGTTGGACAGTGATGTTGATCATCTGAACTTTGGTAAAGTCCGTAACAAGATCCCGCATGGCAGCTGATCGGGAAGGTTCGGTCACGTGGGTGTCACGGGGAGCTGGCGATGGGATTCACACCGGGCTCGAGAACAAGAAGCAGGGGGAGATGATTAAAGATGGTTTTAGCGAATGGAGCCCTGTGATGAGTGGGACGTGTGTGTCAGTGTCGAGACCTGTGTAATTAATTCATGCCATTGATTTGTATAGGGATGTACATGGCACGACGAGCAACTTTGAATTGAATTAAATTGAACTGATTTCTTAAATCCTTCACAAACATGTGGAATAAAAATCTTTACGTTACGTCTCGGTCAAAATGTGCAATGTGCAATGAAAGTAATTTATAATAATTTATAATATATTGAACAGTCCATATACTATAGAGTACACTCAATTGAGCGTGAGTTAACTGGTCTCATTGCCTGGTGGAAGAAGCTGTTCCGGAGCCTGTTGGTCCTGGCTTTTATGCTGCGGTACCGTTTCCCGGCTGGTAACAGCTGGAATAGATTGTGGTTGGGGTGACTCTGGTCCCCAATGGTCCTTTGGTCCCTTTTTACACACCTGTCCTTGTAAATGTCCTGAATCATGGGAAGTTCACAACTACAGATACGCCGGGCTGTCCGCACCACTCTCTGCAGAGTCCTGCAATTAAAGGAAGTAAAGTTCCCATACCAGATAGTGATGCGGCCAGTCAGGATGCTCTCAATTGTGTCCCTGTAGAAAGTTCTTAGGATTTGGGGGCCGATACCTAACTTCCTCAACCTTCTGAGGTGAAAGAGGTGTTTTTGTGATTTTTTTCACTGCACAGCTGGTGTGAACAGACCACGTGAGATCCTCGGTGATGTGGATGCCGAGGAACTTAAAGCTGTTCACCCTCTCAACCCCAGATCCATTGATGTCAATAGGGGTTATCCTGTTTCCATTCCTCCTGTAGTACACAGCCAGCTCCTTTGTTTTTGTGACAATGAGGGAGAGGTTGTTACTTTGCCACCACTGTGTCAGAGAGATGACCTCTTCCCTGTAGGCCACCTCGTTATTGCTTGAGAGGAGGCCAATCTATGTGGTGTCGTCGACAAACTTAATTAGCAGATTAGAGCTGTGGGTGGCGACACAGTCATGAGCATACAGGGAGGCTAAATTCGGGAGACTGGTTTATAAGGCAACAGGTGACAATGAATTTCAAAGACATCTTGGTCAGTTACGGAGATGGGCTGAGTAATGCCAAATGGTTTTCAACTTGGACAAGTGAGCGATGGTGCATTTTGGACAGTCAAACGAGGTGGGACTGGTATAGTGAATGGGAGGGCACCGAGTGTTGTGGAACAGAGCGACCTGGGAGTACAAGAGTATAGTCACTGAAAGTGGACGTGCAAGTATAGAGAGTGGAAAAGAAGGCTTTAATCATGCTGGCCTTCATCAGTTAGGGCATTGCGTTCTGGATTATGGGCATTATATTGTTGGTGTGGCTACACAGAGTATTCTGTACAGTTGTGTTGACCCTGCCGTAGGAAAGATACTATCAAGTTGGATGGGGTACAGATGAGATTGCTGAAGATGTTGCCTGGATTAGAGGGCCGAGTCATAGGCAGAGGTTGGCCGAGCTGAATCTTTATTCCAGAGGAGAATGAGGGTGAAATTGTAGGAGTTTATGAAATCAAGTGGGAGCATAGATAATGTGGTTGGTCGTGGAATTATCCGCAGGGTTCAAGATTCAAGATTGTTAACAAGTGTTAAGGAGAACAAAATAATTGTTATTCTGGATCCAAAGCAAGTCCTTGTAAATCTCCTCTGTGCTCCCTCTACAGCAGCCATATCGTTTCCTGTAATGAGGTGACCAGAACTGAACACAGTACTTCCAAGCGGGGTCTAATCAAGGTCTTATATATCTGTAACATTACCTCTCGCTCTTGAACTCAATCCCATGGCTGATCAATGTCAACTGATATGCTTTCTTATCAACACTGTCAACGTGGGCAGCAGCTTTGAGTGTTCTATCGATACTAACCCCAAGATCTCACTGATCCTCCAGATTGACGAAAGTATTACCATTAATATTATATTATCTTGTAATTTGACCGAAATGAACCAATTCACGCTTATCAGTATTGAACTCCATCTGCCGCTTCTCTGCCCTGTTCTGATTCCTATCGATGTTGTACTGTAACATCTGACAACCCTGCAGACGATCCACAACACTCCCAACGTTTCTGTCATCAGCAAACTTACTAACCCATCCTTCAACTTCCTCATCCGGGTCATTTGTAAAAATCACAAAGAGAAGGGGTCCCAGAACAGACCCAACGGAACAATATTGGTCATCATCATCCATGCAGAATACAAAATATCTACAACCGCCCTTTGCCTTCTGTGGGCATGCCAATTCTGGATCCACAAAGCAAGGTCTCCTTGGATACCTTACCTCATTCCTTTCAGAATGAGCTTTCCATGGGGAACCTTTGCTAACCTCTTACTGAAATCCATATACGGTACTTCCACTGTTCTACCTTCATCAATGTGTTTTGTTACATCCTCAAAGAATTCAATCAGGTTCATAAGGCGTGATCTGCCTTCGGCAAAGCCATACTGACTATCCCTAATCAGACCATGTCTCTCCAAATGCTCATAAACCCTGCCTCTCAGGATCTTCTCCAAAACTTGCCCACAACGGAAGTAAGACTCACTGGTCTATAATTTCTTGAGTTATCTCTACTCCATTTCTCGAACAAAAGAGCAACATTTGCAACCTTCCAATCCTCTGGTACTTCTTCCCACCTAATTGATGATACAAAGAGCATCGTCAGGGGATTAGCAATCTCCTCCCTCGATTCCTACAGTAGCATGGGGTATATCTCGTTCAGTCCCGGCGACTTATCTAACTTAAAACCTCTCAAAAGATCCAGTGCATGCTCTTTCTTAAAGTCCATACATTCATGTGTATCAGTCTGCTGTAAGTCATCCCCACAATTGCCAAGGTTCTTTTCACTGGTGAGAACTGAAGCAAAATACTCAGCATCTCAGAATATTTCAATGATCGGCAGGTTGAGAAACATTTGTTGACAATGTAGCGGTGAAATGTAACCAAGCTAATTTTCCATTGCTGGCGACCCCCCACAGGTTTGTTCTACTTGCATGACGTGCCCTCAAATCCAATAATGATTGTTACAAATGTCGGTGATAAGTATTCGATCCTTTATTAGCAATCAGTAAACATACAATCTTGAAGCGATGAAACTGATCTGTACCCAAGTTTAGGTTCAGCGTATTTGAGTGGATAATAACAAAATATATGACATCCGTCAGTCCCCAGCTGGGTAGTGTAGTAGGCCTCCGTTAGTCTCGATAGACATGGATTTGCACCTTGGAACGTTTCCAGGGCGCAAGCCTGGGCAAGGTATTTTTCTTATGGAAGATCGGCAGTCGCCCAAGCTGAAAGTCTCCCCTCTCCACGCCACCAATGTTGTCTGAAGGAAGGGCATTAGGGCTGTGTACTGCATGGAACAAAGCACAAATATATAACTGACTCCCTTTGCGCATACCACACCCTCACTGATGCAACCAGTTACCATAAAAAACATCATAAATTCACAACGCAGGATACAATGCTGATAGAGAACAGATACATGGCTCCTACACACAGGCTCAGCTCTGATACAGAGTCTTCCACCTGAAATGTTAACATACTCTCTGTCTTGTTGATTAACTCCAGCATCTTATTTTATTTATGTTAATGACTTTCCCCAACTTGTTGTTTTGGATGTATGGCATGTCGACATTGTGTCATATAACTAACTATCTGATAATAGCCAGGTGATATGCTGAAAGGAATCGTAACTGAGTTTTGGTGCTAATAATGGTCTTAAAGTCCTGCCGGAAAAAAGCTATACTGGTTCAGGACAAGATGTCACGATGCTATAGGTGATATTGCATTGTTCAGGATGTCGGAGTGTCTCTCTGTAGACTCAAATCCTATATTGCCGTAGGTGTCAATGCCAGGCGATGTTAAACTGAAAGGAGACGGTGAGAATCAGGTCTGACCGAGAAATCTGTATAATCCAGTGACGAGAGGAATAGAAGTCTCATCATCAGCAGAAATGATTCACCCCACACTGCTGTAACACTTGTCCATTACTCACCACAGCGCCACCAGTGGTAGGAGGACCAAAGCCGTGGCCGCTGTCTGCCCAATCTGCCTTGCCATTCCGTAGACGCAACACACCTGGTCCAGGACACAAGATTGGTTCCAAAAAGGGAATTGCCTGCAATACAGAGAGTAGATACCCTGGAAAATCCTGGTCCAGTGTACAATCCATGGAGAGATCGGAAATGGACATTGTGTGACTGTGGGTGGATGGGCACAGGTGGATCAGGCCATGTCAAGGCTTCAGTGGATCGGCCCAAGATGTTTGGAAGTGTTTGCCTCTGTTTAAAAACAAAACAGTATTCTCCTTTAATTAATGTCTGACCCTCCTGTTGTTGTTTTGTTTTGTTACAGAACAGTAAAAACTGATCACACCTGTCCCCAAAATGCATCAAGGTTCGAGCAGTGGAGGAGCTCCAGTGACGTCAACGTCGAGAAAGGACACGGGTATGTTGGCGAATTATTTTAATTTATAAATACTCTGCGGATTCTGCGTCTGGGTTTAATGCAATATAGGCAATTCACAAAGTATTTGTCAAAACTGAGCAGGGAGATGAGAGAGAGAGAGAGAGAGAGAGTTAACATCTCTGGGGAAACACAGTCACACGTGGAAGGAGTACAGTTACCGTCTGCTCCTGCTCCTCTTACAGATTGTGATGCACATTAAAATAGCGAGTCATTCCAGAAGACAAGACATTCTGCAGGTGCTGAAAGTTTCGGGCAACAAAAAGACACACAAAATATTGGCAGAATTCAGCAGGTCAGGCAGCATCCATGGACAGGAATAAACAGTCAACATTTCAGATCAGGACAACAAGGAATACAAAGTAATGTGGAAATATCTGGAATTTCTGTCCCCTCATTTCCAGTCCAATGAAGGGCCTTGGCCTGAAACGTTGATTGTTTATTCTCCTCCATAGATGCTGCCTGACCTGCTGAGTACCTCCAGCATTTTGTGAGAAATCCTAGAGATTTGCTAAGGAAGGGGTTGACCAGGCAGGCAGACAGTAACCGAGAGCAAAGCGGTGGTGATGGGTAGTACCAGGAGAGTGATGCTGATGGGTTACTATATTCTCAGGAATAAGCAGAGTCCTTTCAAAACAGGGAGGTATATTCCTGCGGACATGAAAGAGCAGACTTCAACAGATGGAACTATACCACCTCCTACACCACCGGCGACCCCTACCCTCCGGCCCAAACCCGTTCTCCCATATATATATTTCGGACCGTGTTTTGTTTTTTAAAATTTTTTATTGAGTTTTCAAATGATTACAGAAAGAAAAAAAAATCTACCCTTCCCCCCTCCCCCCTAACATCCCTATAGAAGAATAGAAAAAGAAAAAGAAGAAAAAAGAAAGAAAGAAAGAAAGAAAGAAAGAATGCCTCGATATTGGAAGATCCCCACATGCTCCACGGAGTTCATAATAACTTTAGTATATATATTTATTTATTTCCCCAAATAACCAATTATTTTATCTTCGGAGCACCTATATATTTAATCCTGTCTTTTGTAAAAAAAGGGTGCCAAATTTTCAAAAATGTTTCATATTTATCTCTTAAATTATAAGTAATTTTTTCAAGTGGAATACAGCTAGAAATTTCATTCTTCCAACGATCTATCTTAAGTATGAATCCGATTTCCAAGTAACTGCAATAGCCTTTTTGGCTACTGCCAGTGCAATTTTTATGAATTCATTCTGATATTTATTCAATTTGGGTTTTGGTTTTATCCCTTCAATATCGCCAAATAAAAATAATATTGGGTTATGTGGAAGTTGTGTTCCAATAATTTGTTCCAGTAAAACTCTTAAATTTGTCCAAAAAGGTTGAATTTTAGAACAAGACCAAGTAGAATGTAAAAAAGTCCAATTTCTTGGTTACATCGGAAACACTGATCAGATAAATTTTGGTTTAATTTTTTTTTGTGGTGTAATATATAAGTGATGTAAAAATTATATTGCACTAATCTTAACCAGACATTTATTGTATTTGTCATACTATCAAGACATAGTCTTGACCAATTTGTTTCTTCAATTTTAATATTCAAGTCAATTTCCCATTTTTGTCTTGACATGGATTCCTTGTTTAATTGCCTGTTTTTGAATCAAACTATACATACAAGAAATAATTTTTTTGAGTTCTTCCTTTTTGAATTAAAGTTTCTATTTCATTAGATTTCGGCAATAACATTGTTTGACCCAATTTTTCTCTTAAATAAGCCCTTAATTGGAAGTAACAAAAAAGAGTGTTGTTTGATATTTTATATTTATTCTTTAATTGATCAAATGACATTAATATACCTCCTTCAAAACAATCTCCTATATATCTAATCCCTTTCTGAAACCAATTATATAAAAATTGATTATCCATTATAAAAGGAATGTCAATTTTGAATTAAAGATCTCTTTGCTAATAAAGATTTCTTTATCTCATCATCAACATTTATCTTATTCCAGAAATCAAATGTTTTAATATAGGAGATTCTTTCTTTTCCCGTATCCATTTAGATTCCCATTTATATATAAAAACTTCTGGTGTATCTTCTCCTATTTTATCTAGTTCTATTCTAATCCATGACGGTCTATCTTTCTCAAAAAAAGATGCAATAAATCTAAGTTGATTTGCTTTATAATAATTCTTAAAATTTGGAAGTTGTAACCCTCCTAGATCAAAGTTCCATGTCAATTTTTTCAACGATATTCTTGACATCTTACCTTTCCAAAGGAACTTCCTCACATATTTATTTAACTCTTGAAAAAACTTCTGGGGCAGTTGTATTGGTAGTGATTGGAATAAGTATTGTAATCTAGGGAATATATTCATTTTTATGGTATTTACTGTACCTACTAATGTTATTGGTAATATCATCCATTTATCAAGATCTTCTTGAATTGTTTTCAATAATGGTAAATAATTTAATTTATACAAGTTCTTTATATCATTATCAACTCTTATACCTAAATATTTTATACCGTTTATCGGCCATCTAAATTGAGTTATTAATCGACATTGACTATAATATCCTTTAGTAAGAGTTAAAATTTCACTTTTATCCCAATTTATTTTGTAGCCTGATATTTTCCCATATTCTTCTAATCTAGAGTATAATTTATGCAACGAGTACAATGGGTTTGTTAAATAAAGCAGAACATCATCAGCAAATAAGTTAATCTTGTATTCCTCCTGGTTAACTCTGAAACCCTTAATATCTGGGTCCATTCTAATTAATTCAGCTAATGGTTCTATCGCCAACACAAAATAAAGCAGGTGATAATGGACAACCTTGCCTAGTTGACCTTGTTAACTGAAATGCTGTTGAAATTTGACCAATTATCACTTCTTTAGCTTTGGGATTAGTATTTAAGGTTTTAATCCATTTTATAAAGGATACTCCTAATCTATATTTTTCCAATACCTTAAATAAAAAATCCCATTCCAATCTATCAAATGCTTTTTCTGCATCTAAGACAATTGCCACACTCATTTCCTCCCTCTTTTGTGCTAAATGAATTATGCTAAGTAACTGGGTTACATTATCTGCCGATTGTCTATTTTTGATCAATCCTGTTTGATCCATATGTATTAATTTTGGTATTTAGATAATCTGTTAGATAAGATTTTTGCTATTATTTTATAGTCAGTGTTTAACAAAGAAATAGGCCTATATGATGTTGGCTTTAAAAGATCTCTTATCTTTTTTTGGCAATACTGTTAAAATAGCTGTCGAAAATGATTCTGGAAGTTTATGCATTCTTTCCGCTTGATGTATTAACTCCATAAGAGGAGGAATTAATAGATCTTTAAACTTTTTATAAAATTCAGGTGGAAAACCATCTTCTCCAGGGGATTTATTACTTTGAAATGATCCTAGAGCTTCTTCGACCTCTTTTAATGTAAAAAGCACATCTAATGCCTTCTGTTCTTCCGAATTCAATTTTGGAAGAGTTATTTGTGATAAAAACCTTTCTATCTTGACATTATCATTTTGTGGTTCTGATTTATACAGTTCGGAATAAAAATTCTTAAAAGTTTCATTAATTTCTAAAGGTTTATAAGTAATTTTATTTACTTGTTCGAATTGCATTTATCGTTTTAGAAGTCTAGTCTGTTTTTAACTGCCAAGCAAGAACCTTATGTGATCTTTCACCTAGTTCATAATATATCTGTTTAGTTCTCATAATTGCTTTTTCTGTTCTATATGTCTGAAGTGTATTATATTGTAACTTCTTATTAACAAGTTGTCTTCGTTTTTCTTCTGTCAGATATCTTTGAGATTCATTTTCTAATTTTGTAATCTCTTTTTCCAATTGATCTATTTCTATCATATATTCCTTCTTAATTTTAGAAGTATAACTTATTATCTGACCTCTCAAATATGCCTTCATTGCTTCCCACAATATAAATTTATTATCAACTGAATGTGAATTTGTATCTAAAAAAACCTGAATCTGCTTTTTCAAAAAATCACAAAAATCTTGACGTTTTAGTAATATTGAATTAAATCTCCATCTACAAATTGATTCCTCTTTATCTATCATTATCATTGTCATTATCAAAGGAGAATGATCTAACAATATTCTTGCATTATATTCCATATTTTTCACTGTCTTGAATATTCTATATATCTATCCTTGACTAAGTTTTATGTCTATTTGGATAAAATGAATAATCTCTTACTTTTGGGTTAATTCTTCTCCATATATCAATCTTTCATTAATTATAAAGTTAATTTTGCTACTTTTGATTTTGTGACAACCTTTGTTGATCTATCTAAAACTGGATCTAGACAAAAGTTAAAATCTCCACCTATTAATATCTTGTCATGTGCGTTAGCCAAATTCAAAAAGACCTCATATAAATTTTTCATCATTTTCATTTGGTGCATAAATATTCATAAGAGTCCATAGTTCTGAAAAAAGTGACAATGTATAATTACATATCTCCTCGCCGAATCAATTAATACATTTTCTATTTTAATTGGTAAATTTTTATTAACCAAAATTGCAACTCCTCTCGCCATTGAGTTAAATGAAGCTGCAATAACATTTCCAACCCAATCTCTTTTTAATTTCTGATGTTCTTTCTCTATTAAGTGTGTTTCTTGTAAAAAAAGGTATATCCATTTTCATTTTTTTAATGTGTGTTAAGATTCTTTTTCTTTTCACCGGTCCATTAAGCCCATTAACATTAAAACTTTAAAAATTTAGTAAATTGGTCATTATTTTTAATTGGGTTACTCCAATCTATAATAATACATAATCTTTCAACTTTGTGGTACTTTGGGGAATCTTTTTAAAATTCTCCATGTTGCTATGTGTGTCCCCACCGATCATCCAGGCAAATAAAGAAAGATAGAAGAAAAATAGATTATAAAGAAAAAAACAAAATACCCCTTACTAATGTTGTGGATGAAAAAAACCACAACATTACCCCCCTTTGTTTTACGGGTCATGGCAATCGCCATGACTACACACGTGAATCCCGTAGCAATCGATCCAAAGCTCACCCAGCTCCCCCACGACATAAAAAGTATATATATGTGAAGAAAAATACTACTCGCAATTAATATTTCTCCCCCTGTATCATCCTCAAATGTCCATCAATTCCATTCACTGTCTCTGTCTTCATCTTTAATCCATTACGCTTGGAAATCTCTTGGAAATTATCAGTGTTGCTGGGTGACGCATTATGAATTTATAACCCCTTTCCCATAAAGCTTTTTTCACTGGGTTAAATTCCTTTTTTCTCTTCAAAAGGTTATAATTTATATCAGGATAGAAAAGAACTGCTTTCCCTTCTATCATCAATGTCACTTTACTCTTTCTGGCACATTGGGCAGCCGCCTTCAGGATCTTTTCTTTATCTTGGTATCTTAAGCATTTTATCAAAATTGATCGCGGATTTTGATCAGCTTGATGTCTTGATCTTAAGGCTCTATGAGCCCTTTCAATTTCAATTAGAGTTTCTTCTTCCATTTCCAAGTTCTCAGGGATCCATTCTTGAAAAAAAATTATTGGATCTTCTCCTTCTATATCTTCTTTAAGTCCAACAATCTTAATATTGTTTCGTCTGCTAAAATTTTCTAGCTTATCCACTTTTTCCAACAATTGTTTTCTTTCTAATGTCCAGGCAGAGATATTATCTTCCATTTTATTCATTCTTTCAACCATGTCTTCCGTTGTTGCTTCCAAGTCTATAATTCTCTTTATCATTTTTTCCTGTCTTTTTATCATTTTATCAAACATAATCTCCATATTTATCTTTTTTATTTCTTTTAATGCGTTTAATTTTTCTAATTTACGCATTATTTGCATCAAAGTTTTTTCTATATTTCCACAAAAACTTTTACCTCCATTTTCGTCTGATTTATCCAGAGAATCTGAATCGGCCGCAGATTCACTTGCACTTCCGGTTTCAATCGTAACTGGGATTTGTAGTTTGAGTTGCTCGCGTTTGCGCATGCTCCTTCCTTCACGTTTGCGCAGTTCTTGTTGGTCTTTTTCTTTAGAAATGGTCAATGTTGCCGCAGTTTCCTGTTCTGTATCACCGCAGGTGAAATGTACCTGAGCCCGCGGTTCTCTCGCAGAGGTGGGCCTTGATTCTGTTCCAATTTGCGTTGTCTTCACGGTAATAGTTTTCTTCGTCTTCTGTTTATGAGACACAGTTTGAAACAATCCGGAGTAGTTTATAAGTAACTTTTAGAAAGTATTTACTAACTTTTCTTCACGTAAACATCAATCTACTGATTTTTTACGGGAGCTGGTTTCCCGCGTCTCCATCCTACGTCATCACGTGACGTCCCCCCCCCACCCCGCCCGGACTGTGTTTTGTGATCTTTAGGTTCCAGAGAGAAAGTTACTACCCTGTATGGTGTTGAAATGTCTTTAATGCTCCTAATTTTCCTTCACAGGTCCGAGCTCAGTGATCACCGAGCTCCTGGCAAGCTGGGACGATTTCCAGCTGCTGCAGTTGACGGATTTCTACCGGGACAGGCTGGAACAGACCATGGAAAGAGGGGTGCACGGAGTGAGTCTGGCGTTAACGGCCGAGAATCAGTTCAGCGGAGAGGAACATCGGGTGAGTGGGAGAGCGAATGGGTTTGAATTTTCACACATCACAGGACTGATGGGTGTCGGGACTCTCACTCATCGGATAATAGAGCATAACAACAAATCAGAAATAAATATATATAATTCTTAAAGCTGTGAATCTGAAGGAATGATTGAAAGAGTTGTAAATACCCCTGCTGCAGCTCAATGTTCAGAGCGAGGGGAGTAGGCAACAGTTCTATGATGTTGCAATAAACGAGCTTAAATGGAAATACGGTAGGAATTTTTATTTCGGGAAGAGTGTACAGTGTGACGGCAGGATTCAGTAAGAACCGGGGCATTACGACTGGATGTCACAGGAGCTCGAGTGTGTTCTGTTCTGGGTGGAGATCATTCTGTTACAATCTGTAACTGCAAACAGTGTGGATTGGGGAATACTGCCATGTTGTAATGTGTAATCACTGAATAAACCTCCACTGGAAAAGGCAAAGGAAAGGCATCAGGAGTCAGCCGGTAATCCGCTGTCATGTTGGACACTGGCGGACTGAGGGGATGAATCACATCATCTTTTCTGCAACTTCTCTGAGACTGTTCACTCTGTTATAAAAACCCTCCTGACTTCTTTCTTCATCTGTGATCAATATTTTCTGATTCTGTTTTACACCGTCAAATCCGGTGAGGAATTATTTATGGATTTGGAGCCACGTCAATGAAGAGGTCACAGACCAGCCAGGATCTCATTGACTGGTGGACCAGGATCACGGTGAATGTCCCTCCGTGTGCTCTGCACTCAGAATGTACAGTCCATGTCCAGACAGGATCAGCACCCGTCCGGGTGACTGCTCAGTGTGATCCCGTTACAGAGCACATCATTTACTTCTCATTCTCTGTGTGAATCTGTCAGTCCCCAATATGTTCACTGTTACTCTTCACAGAAAATCTCTGATCTCGCTGATAAGGGAGAGCGGGCGGACAGTTCTAAACTCCTCCTGAGCCTGGTGATGGAGAAAGGCTCCCGCGCCGGGAGGGTGATGTGGGAAACCTTTGTGAAAATGCGGATTGGTGTCCCAGAGTTGGACAAAATACTGAAAGAAATACAGGAACATGGTGAGATATCAGATATTAATTTACTTTTGGATTCAAATATTACATACTTAAAATTTGAGGAATTGAAACGTGTAAAATTATTTTAAATCTGAACAGGTTGTGTTCCGGTCCATCAACCCTTACCGGAGATTCCCAGGGAGCTGAAAGGTAAATGAAGAAACCGCTGTTTCCATCAATGGTTGATGTTGTGTAGGGACCTATCGTTGCTGAGCCAGGAGGATTTGATCAGGTAAATGTTCCACCGTGTCACAACACACAGTGAGACACATGGAAAAATGTTTGCTGGAGGGAGAGTTTTCACAGGACATTATGAGGAAGCACGCAGAGAGTTGGGGGCGTTGCTGAAAGGGATCACTCCTCTCTGGGTCCTGCAAAGACAGGTCCCCCTACCGGGGTTAGAATGGAGAAGAGGGCAATCTGAGGAGCGAAACTATGGGAAATTTCTCACTCTGAAAAATGAAATAATATCCCTACCACCCAACCCAACACCCTCATCCTGAACCACATTTCTAAACTCCCTCAGATCCTACAGGTTATCATTTTTTAGAATTGGGAATCCATTGAAGTTATCGTCACAGAATAAGCATGACAACGTCCATTTAATGAGAAAAGCAGTTAACACCCCAACTAGTCTGTTTAATCCCAGAGCAGCATATGAACCCCACTCGTTCCAACTTTGCAACCCCTTAGTGCAAACTCTGCTAAAATTATCCAGCTCAATTTCCCACTCAGTAATCCTGGAATTCCATCAGGAAACAATGTTAGTGAGGGGGAGATCAGAGACTAAATCCTCAGCTGAAATTCATGTGTGTCTGTGTTGTGTGGACACGGTGGAAGGGTAAGAGATGGGAATTAGGACAGAGAAACCGAGGGTTGTGGGATTGTGGCAAAAAGGTGGAAAGGACTGAAACTATCTATAAATAATATTGCAATTAATTAAATTGTGATCGTCTGGATAAGAAATTCACTGCACATTTGACAGAGGAGAGGGCGAAGGAAAGACAGATATCGTAAAGATTATTAATCTCACAGTAGTCCATGCTTTAACTGATTACTCGAAGCCCTTGACCAGAAATATAAGGCCACAACGTTCATTCAGCCTGTCTCATTTCCAAGAACAAATTCCAAGGACGTTAATTTTCAAATGGTAACAGAGGATGTTTTCAAGCTGTTCACGCCTCTGTCATCTGTTATTGCTTTCACCACTGGCAGTGTCCTGGCACACAGTGAGACCCTACACAACCCTGACAGTGTTCTGACACGCGGTGAGCCTCCACACATGGCTGACAGGATACTGATACACTGTGAGACACCACACACTCCTGACAGAGTCCTGAAAACTGTGAGACACCACACACACCGGGCAGGGTCCTGACACACTGTGAGATGTCACAGAGACCTGACACTCTGTGAGACCCAACACACCACCGACAGTGTCCTGGCACATGGTGAGACCCCCCCACACGCCGGGCAGGGTCCTGAGACACTATGAAACCCCACACACCCCTATCAGTGTCAGGAAACACTGTGGGACCCCTCACACCTCTAACAGGGTCCTGACACAGTGTGAGACACCACCAACCCCTGAAAGGGTCCTGACACACTGTGAGACACCACACACACCTGATATGATTCAGATACACTGTGAGACCACACACGCCCGTAACAAGGTTCTGATACACAGTGAGACCCCAGACACCTCTGACAGTATCCGGACACTGTGAGACCATACACACCCCTGACAGGATCCTGAAACACTGTGAGACCCCACACATGCCTGACAGGGTCCTGACACACTGCGAAACTCCACACATCCCTGACAGGGTCCTGACACACTGTGAGACCCCACACACCCCTGACAGGGTCCTGACACACTGTGAGACCCCACACACCCCTGACAGGGTACTGACACACTGTGAGGCCCCACACACCCCTGACAGGGTCTTGACACACTGTGAGACTCCACACCCACCCTAACATTGTTGGGAAACATTGTGAGACCCCACACATGCCTAACATGGTCCAGAAAACTGTGAGACACTACACACCCTTAACAGGGTCCTGACACAATGTGCGACCCCACACCCTTGATAGGATCCAGATACACTGTGAGACCCCACACACCCATAACAGGGTTCTGATACGCAGTGAGACCCTACACACCCCTGACAGTATCCTGGCACACTGTAAGACACTTTCAGACACCACAAACACCGGGCAGGTTCTTGACACAGTGAGAGACCGCACACACTCCTGCCAGGGTCCTGACACACGGTGAGAACCCAGACACTAATGACAGGGTCCTGAAACACTGTGAATTCACACACACACCTGGCAGGGTCCTGACACACAGTGAAACCACACACACCCCTGACAGGGTCCTGACACACTGTGAGATCCCACACACCACTGACAGGGTACTGACACACTGTGAGGCCCCACACACCCCTGACAGGGTCCTGACACTCTGTGAGACTCCACACACCCCTGACAGGGTCCTGACACACTGTGAGACTCCACACACCACTGACAAGCTCCTGACACACTGTGAGATCCCACACACCCCTGACAGGGTCCTGACACACTGTGAGACTCCACACCCACCAGACAGGGTCCTGACACACTGTGAGATCCCACACACCCCTAACAGGATCCTGACACACTGTGAGACCCCACACATACCAGACAGGGTCCTGACACACTGTGAGACTGCACACACACCAGACAGGGTCCTGACACACGGTGAGACTCCACACACACCTGACAGGGTACTGACACACTGTGAGACCCCACACACCCCTGTCAGGGTCCTGACACACTGTGAGACCCACACATACCAGACAGGGTCCTGACACACTGTGAGACTCCACACACACCAGACAGGGTCCTGACACACTGTGAGATCCCACACACCCCTAACAGGATCCTGACACACTGTGAGACCCCACACATACCAGACAGGGTCCGGACACACTGTGAGACCCCACACACACCTGACAGGGTCCGGACAGGCTGTGAGACCCCACACATACCAGACAGGGTCCTGACACACTGTGAGACCCCACACACCCCTGACACGGTCCGGACACACTGTGAGACCCCACACGCCTGACAGGGTCCTGACACACTGTGAGACCCCACACACCCCTGACAGGGTCCTGACACACTGTGAGGCCCCACACACGCCTGACAGGGTCCTGACACACTGAGAGACCCCACACACCCTTGACAGGGTCCTGACACAGTGTGAGATCCCACACACCCCTGACAGTGTCGGGAAACACTGTGAGATCCCACGCACCCCTAACAGAGTCCTGACACAGTGTGAGATCCCACACACCCCTGACAGGGTCCTGACACAGTGTGAGACCCCACACACGCCTGACAGGGCCCGGACACACTGAGAGACCCCACACAACCCTAACAGGTTCCTGACACAGTATGAGATCCCACACACCCCTTTCACGCTGTGAGAATCCACACATCCCGACAGTATGCTGACACACTGTGAGAGCCAGGCACATTGCAAGACCCCACACACCCATGAAAGGGTTCGAACACATTTTGAGATCCCGCACACCCCAACCAGCCACCCACAGTGCATGTGCTGATCAGCAAATCTGCCTCTGCATTTTGAATCAGTGATGCTAAGAGGGGGAAGTTGTGATTCCCTGACCTGTTCCTTTGGTAGCATTCCCACTACCCTCTTTGCTATGTCTATACACCACATCAACACAGGGGATTAAAAGTTTCTTCCACAGGAATAATGATATCTGTGACAGTAGTGGGATGTTGTCCAGTACGGGATAGTCGGGCATCAGTAAACTACCAGGGAAATACTCACCTTCACTGCACAATTAATGTGGAAATGTGATCATCTGGTGTTTATCTAGACCAGGCCTCTCTGTCCAGTCAGGGGTCTTTTAATCAAATTTACTTTACTGTACGAACATCCATTGATGAATCCATTAATGCCATGGGTTTGAGATAACTCTCGTGTGCTTAGATACTGAGTTCTGAGTTGAGGCATCTAACAGTTTGTCTGCTGTCTGTTCCCATTGAAGATGTTCAACAGAAACACAAGGAGACTCTGCGGGCACAAACTGAAACACTGAGAGTGAACACGATCCTGATGAGGGAGAAGGTGAAGGTTTTCCAGCTGGTTGATCGATACGCTGAGCTCACGGTCATTTCTACTGTTCGAGATCGAAGACTGGTGGAACATGAGCTGCTGGCAAGAGGCAGAGACAACGATGAGTGGAGACAGAACCATCTCCGCGGAAAGCTGGAAAAAATCCGGACTGATCAGTTGTTCCAGAGCAGCTTTACCCGGAGTAAATCCAAATCTGGGAGTTCGACAGCAATGGCTGGAGAACCGGGGATTGGGAAAACAACAATGGTACAAAAGATTGTTTATGACTGGGCCGCGGGGGAAATATACCAACAGTTCCAGTTTGTATTCAGTTTCAAATTCCGGGATTTAAACTCCATTAACTGTAGAATAAACCTGAAGGAACTGATTCTAGATCAGTATCCTTACTTTGGGAATATCCTGAGAGACGTCTGGAAGAACCCAGAGGGATTGTTGTTTATATTTGATGGTTTGGATGAATTCAATGACAAAATTGTTTTTACTGACAGTCAAAGAGACACTGAACCTCGGTCCACATGCACAGATCCTGATTTCAAGTGCAAGGTGTCTGACATTGTGTACAGTTTAATCCAGCACAATCTGCTCCCAGGGTGTTCAGTGCTGGTGACCACCCGTCCCATTGCATTACATTTATTGGAAAAGGCTGAGATCAGTGTCTGGGCTGAAATCCTGGGATTCGTTGGTGAGAAAAGGAAGGAATACTTCATCAAACATTTTGAAGATCAGACGGTGGCGGCAGCTGTTTTCAAACACGTGAACGAGAACGAGATCCTGTACACCATGAGCTACAACCCCTCCTACTGCTGGATCCTCGCTCTGGCACTGGGCCCCTTCTTCACACAAAGAGTCAAGGACTCACACCGAGTTCCCAAGACCATCACCCAACTGTACTCCTACTATATTTACAACATCCTGAAAAACCACGGCCGTGAGATTGAGAACCCCCGTGATGTGTTACTCAGGGTTGGTCAGATGGCCTTCAGAGGGGTGTCCGAGAAGAAGATTGTGTTTACAGATGGAGATTTAATCAAGTACAATCTGCAGCCTTCCCAGTTCCTGTCCGGGTTCCTGATGGAGCTTTTGGAGAGAGAGGATTCGGCCCGGAGCGTGGTGTACACATTCCCACACCTCACCATCCAAGAGTTTGTAGCTGCAGTCGCACAATTCTTGATTTCAGATGGCAGAGATATTATGAAACTCCTCACTGAAGCTCACTACACGACAGATGGTCGATTTGAGGTATTTCTCCGTTTTGTTGCTGGTCTCTCCAACCCAATGACAGCTCGGGGCCTGGAGGAGTTTCTGGGTCCATTTCCTCATCAAACAACCTGCCGGGTGATTGACTGGATGATGGAGGAGATTAAACGCCAGAGTGGAAACACGGGGAGTGAAGCTGGTAAAAGGAGCCTCCTGAACACATTGCACTACCTGTTTGAGTCTCAGAATCGTGGACTGGCTCAGGCCGCACTGGGATCTGTGGAAACACTTTCATTCAGTGGAATGACACTGACACCGATTGACTGCGCGGTCCTGTCTCATGTCATCGGACTCTGTGATAGAATAAAACACCTCAACCTGGGGAACTGCCACATTCAGTGCGAAGGAATCCAGCGGCTGGGACCCGGGCTGCACAAGTGCCAGGAGTTGAGGTAACTTGATTTATCTCTCACTCTGAACTGTGAAACTGTTCCATTATGTTGTTTCAATGTAAAGGGATTTGCTTAAAACTGCAGTAATTCAGATTGTGAAGAATGGTGACAAATGACCCAGGGATCCGTCAGTAATTCCCCAAGGATGGGAGGGTTCTGTGGTTACTTGTGAAGGGATGTTGGAGACTTCATCAGATCAGTGAACATCGGCCATTGGTTTAATGGCAGTAAATCACAGGAATGGCTGTGTTTCTTGCTGTCTGTGACACATCCATTGACAATGTTCCTTCTCACTGTTACTAACACCCAGACCGATACTGACTGCAGCAGGTGGGTCAGAGTTTCCCACGCGCTTCCCGGTGACGGACAAGAGACCGTCAGCAGACTGTCCCAGTGAGAAGGAAAGAAATACCATCGTGAGATTGTCCTCCCTTGCCCTTCCCCGTGTGTGATTATCACCATCAGTCCACCTGTGTGACTGTGCTCACTATCAGATACCCAGACCCCATGGGTGCATCTCCTCTCCCGATTGTGGGTCTAAGTTCAGACACACCCCTCCCTTGCAATCTATTTCTGGATCTTCTTATCCTATTGGATTATCTTTTCCCATCGGTATACTGCTGCGGGACTTCTCATCCTCATTCCTCTTCCTCCTGAGTGTCTTCTAATCCTCATCCCCCTTCCTCCTGCAGATTCTGTCTTCCCATCCCTTTTCCTCAGGTGGGGAATCTTCCACCGTCTCCTATCGACATTTCCATATTCACAACTCTTCCTCACTGTGGGACTTTCTCCCATCCTTCATCTCTGCCCCTCCCGACCCTCTCACGTCAGGAACACTTTTCTAACCATCAGGGAAAGAGACAGAATATGTGCAGATTACAGGGTCACACCAACAAACTAAATTACTGACATTCGGTGAATACGCTGGAGCTGGACAGTGAGGGACATTGACAGTGATGGGAACCTCGATCAGTGATTTACTGAAGGGTTTAATGTTTCCTGAAATATCAGAGTGAGAGAAATTCCCTCAGACCCATGGTTTGAATCACTTTGTTAATCAATCTGTCTGTTTGTGTTTAGACTTGGGGAGAATGAACTGGGAGATTCGGGAGTGAAACTGGTGTCTGTGGCTCTGAGGAATGCGGAGTGTAAAATACAGAAACTGTGGTAAGTACCAGACTGTTGGAGTTTGTGTTTACAATCACTGGGTGTCTGACACTGAACATTAATGTGATCAGTAATTGTGTTACTGATAAACACTGGGGATTTGTACCATCTCCTGTTTCTCTGTGTCCTTCACCCTCACTCTCTCTCATCTCCAGGCTGATCGATGTCGGTCTCACAGATTCTGGTGCCGAGGATCTCGCCTCCGCTCTCAGTACGAACCCATTACTGACGGGGCTGGACCTGAGTGAGAATAAACTGGGAGATGCAGGAGTGAAAATTGTGTCTGTGGCTCTGAGGAACCCGGAGTGTAAAATACAGAAACTACGGTAAGTACCAGACTGTGGGAGATTGTGTTTTCAGTCCCTGGGTGTCTGACACTGAACATTAATGTGATCAGTAGAAACAAAGAAAACCTACAGCGCAATACAGGCCCTTCGGCCCACAAAGCTGTGCTGAACATGTCCCAACCTTAAAACTAACTAGGCTTTCCTCAAAGCCCTCTATTTTTCTAAGCTCCATGTAGCCATCCAGGAGTCTCTTAAAGACCCTATCGTACCCGCCTCCACCACCACCACCGGCAGCACATTCCGCACACTCAACAATCTCTACGTAAAAAAACTTACCCCTGACATCTCCTTAAAACTAAGCCTTCTCATGCAAGTCATTTTTGCCCTGGGAAAAAGCCACGGACTACCCACACAATCAATACCTCTCATCATCTTATACACCTCTATCGGGTCACCTCACATCCTCCGTAACTCCAAGGAAAAAACCCGAGTTCTCTCAACCTATTCTCATAAGGCATGCTCCCCAATCCAGGCAACATCCTTGGAAACACAAAGCACACTGCAGATGCTGTGGTCAAATCAACACGTACAAACAAGCTGGATGAACTCAGCAGGTCAGGTAGCATCCGTTGAAAGGAGCAGCTAACGTTTCGGGCCTGTTGATTTATCCTTGAAAATCTTCTCTGCACCATTTCTGTGGTTTTCTTCCTGTAGTGAGGCGACCAGAACTGAGCACAATACTCCAAGTGGGGTCTGACCAGGGTCCTATATAGCTGCAACATTACCTCTCGGCTCTTGAACTCAATCCCACGGCTGATGAAGGCCAATGCACCGTATGCCTTCTTAACCACAGAGTCAACCTGCGTAGCAGCTTTGGGTGACCTATGAACTGGGACCCCAGGATCCCTCTGATCCTCTACACTGCCGAGACTTACCATAAATACCATATTCTTCCATCACACTTGACCTGCCAAAATGAAACACCTCACACTTATCTTGGTTGAACTCCATGGGCAACTTCTCAGCCCAGTTTTGCATTTTATCAATGTCCCGTTGTAACTTCTGATAGCTTTCCACATTGTCCATAACACTCCCAACCTTAGTGTCATCAGCAAACTTACTAACCCATCCCTCCACTTCCTTATCCAGGTCATTTATAAAAATCACAAAGACTAGGGTCCCAGAACAGATCCCTGAGGCACTCCACTGGTCACCGGCCTCCATGCAGAATATGACCTGTCTACAACCACTTTGCCTTCTGTGGGCAAGCCAGTTCTGGATCCACAAAGCAATGTCCCCTTGGATCCCATGCCACATGACTTTCTCAATAAGCCTTGCATGGTTTACCTTATCAAATCCTTGCTGAAATCCATATACACTACATCCACTGCTCTACCTTCATCAATGTGCTTAGTCACATCCTCAAAAAAATTCAGTCAGGCTCGTAAGGCACGACCTGCCTTTGACAAAGCCATGCTGACTATTCCTAATCATATTTTGCCTCTCCAGATGTTCATAAATCCTGCCTCTCAGGATCTTATCCATCAACTTACCAACCACTGAAGTAAGACTCACTAGCCTATAATTTCCTGGGCTATCCCTACTCCTTTTCTTGAATAAGGGAACAACATCCACAAACCTCCAATCCTCCGCATCCTCTCCCGTCCTCATTGATGATGCAAAGATCATTGCCAGAGGCTCAGCAATCTCCTCCCTCGCCTCCCACAGTAGCCTGGGGTACATCCCGCCATGTCCTGGTGACATATCCGACTTGATGCTTTCCAAAAGCTCCAGCACATCCTCTTTCTTAATATCTACATTCTCAAGCTTTTCAGTCTGCTGCAAGTCACCCCTACAATCGCCAAGATCCGTTTCCGTCATGAATACTGAAGCAAATGCTTCTTTAAATACCTTCACTATTTCCTCCGGTTCCATACGCAGTTTCTCATTGTCACACTTGATTGGTCCTATTCTCTCACATCTTATCCTTTTGCTCTTCGCGTACTTGCAGAATGCCTTGGGGTTTTCCTTAATCCTGTCCGCTAAGGCCTTCTCGTGGCCCATTCTAGCTCTCCTAATTTCATTCTTAAGCTTCTTCCTGCTTGCCTTATAATCTTACAGATTCATATCATTACCTAGTTTTTTGAAATTTTCGTAAGCCCTTCTTTTCTCGACTAGATTTACAACAGCCTTTGTGCACCATGTGTCTTGTACACGACCATCCTTTCCATGTCTCATTGGAATGTACCGACTCAGAACCCCACGCAAATATCCCCTGAACATTTTCTACATTTCTTCGGTACATTTCCCTGAGAACATCTGTTTCCAAATTATGCTTGCAAGTTCCAACCTGATAGCCTCATAGTTCCCCTTACTCCAATTAAAGGTTTCCCTATCTTGACTGATCCTATCCCTCTCCAATGCTATGGTAAAAGAGATAGAATTGTGATCACTATCTCCAAAATGCTCTCCCTATGAGAGACCTGACACCTGACCAGGTTCATTTCCCAATACCAGATCAAGTGCAGCCTCTCTTCTTGTAGGCTTATCTACACACTGTGTCAGGAAACCTACCTGAACAGACCTAACAAACTCCACCCCATCTAAACCCCTAACTCTAGGGAGATGTCAATCAATATTTGGGAGATTAAAATCTCACACTTCAACAACCCTGTTATTATTACTCCTTTCCAGAATCTGTCTCCCTATCTGCTCCTCGATGCCCCTGTTACTGTTGGGTGGTCTATACAAAACACCCAGTAGAGTTATTGACCCCTTCCTGTTCCTAACTTCCACCCACAGAGACTCCATAGACAACCCCCCCATGACGTCCTCCTTTTCTGCAGCCGTGACACTATCTCTGATCAACAGTGTCACAACCCCACCTCTTTTGCTTCCTTCCCTGTCCGTCCCGAAACATCTAAAACCCGGCACTTGAAGTAACCATTCCTGCCCCTGCACCCTCCAAGTCTCTGTAATGGCCACAACATCATATCTCCAAGTGCTGATCCACGCTCTAAGCTCACCTGCTTTGTTCATAATACTCCTTGCATTAAAATAGACACATCTCAAACCATTGGACCGAGCGCGTCCATTCTATATCACCTGTCTATCCTCCCTTTCGCACTGTCTCCAAATTTTCTCCATTAGTGAGCCAACCTCCCTCTCCTCCAACACATCAGTTCGGTTCCTACCCCCCAGCAATTCTAGTTTAAACTCTTCCCAGTAGCTTTAGCAAACCTCCCTGCCGGGATATTGGTCCCCCTGGTAATCAATTGCAATCCGTCCTATTTGTACAGGTCACACCAGCTCCAAAAGAGGTCCCATTGATCCAGAAATCTGAATCCCTGCCTCCAGCTCCAATCCCTCAGCCACGCATTTATCCTCCACCTCATTCTATTTCCATTCTCACTGCCACATGGCACAGGCAGTAATCCCAAGATTACTACCTTTACGGTCCTGCTTCTCAATTTACTTCCTAACACCCTGTAGTCTGTTTTCAGAAATTCTTCCCTTTTTCTTTACCAATATGTACCACGACCTCTGGCTGTTCTCCCTCCCACTCCAGGATAACTTGGACGCGATCGGAAACATCCCAGACTCTGGCACCTGGGAGGCAAACTACTATTCGCGTTTCTTTCCTGCGTTCACAGAATCACCTATCTGAACCCCTAACTATAGAGTCCCCTATCACTGCTGCCATCCTCTTCCTCCAGGGAGGCCGTCCCCCCCTTCAGCAGTACTCAAACAGGAGCACTTATTGTCAAGGGGGACAGCCACAGGGGTACTCTCTAGTACCTGCTTCATGCCCTTCACTCACCTGACTGTGACCCACTTCTTCAGTCTCCCGTGGCCCCGGTGTGACCACCTGCCTGTAACTCCTCTCTATCACCTCCTCGCTCTCCCTGACCAGACGAAGGTCATCGAGCTGCATCTCCAGTTCCCTAACTCGGTCCCTAAGGAGCTGCAGCTCGACACACCGGGTGCAGATGTTGCCGTCCGGGAGGCTGGGAGTCTCCAGGATCTCCCACATCTGACACCGAGCACAGAAAACCAGCCTCACACACATACTCTCTGTCTGTATTGTCAACAGATAACCTACCTCGCCTCGACCCTTTATCGTCGAAGCCCCGTTGAGCCAAAGCCTTCCTACTCTGTCTCCCGCTCCTCTGACGCTCGCTTTGTAAATCTGTCTTCCTTTTAAACTCTTTCTGCTGTTCTCACTGGCTGACTTGCACAGTCGTGCTGAAGAAAAAAATCAGTAATGGTGTAACTGATAAACACTGGGGATTTATACCGTCTCCTGTCTCTCTGTGTCCTTCACCCGCACTCTCTCTCATCTCCAGGCTGACCCATGTCAGTCTCACAGATTCTGGTACCGAAAATCTCGCCTCCGCTCTCAGTGCAAACCCATCACTGACGGAGCTGAACCTGAGTGATAATCACCTGGGCGATTCAGGAGTGAAACTGGTGTCTGCGGCTCTGAGGAACCCGGAGTGTAAAATACAGAAACTGTGGTAAGTACCAGACTGTGGGAGATTGTGTTTACCGTCACTGGGTGTCTGACAGTGAACATTAATGTGATCAGTAATTGTGTTACTGATAAACACTGGGGATTTGTACCATCTCCTGTCTCTCTGTCTCCTTCACCCTCACTCTCACTCATCTCCAGGCTGGACAATGTCGGTCTCACAGATTCTGGTGCCGAGGATCTCGTCTCCGCTCTCAGTACAAACCCATCACTGACGGTGCTGAACCTGGGATACAACTCGCTGACAGACCGATCTGTCCCCGCTATCTGCCGCCTCATACTGACCCTCCCGAGTCTGGAGTGGATCTGGTGAGTGTTTGTGTTAATGTTTAATGTGATAAAATATCAGCAGATCTACGGGTTTTCTGGTGATATTTGTCTGTGAGAGTTGTTAAAACATTAACCCCAGTCCCCTGTTACTGACACTGTTGTGTAATCTGTTTATTTCATCTTTATTCTCCCAACTGTTTCAGCCTGGGGTCGAATCAGTTCAGTGAGATCGGGGGTAAGGAACTGAGATGTCTGCAGGGAGTCAGACCCGGACTGAGAGTGATCTGTGAACATCTGAATGTGTGAACATCCCTGTCCGTGGAATAGTGGCATTTTGCCCGATTCTCCACCCTCCCCTTTAACGCCCGCCATTACCTTTAATGGCCGCGCGCCGGATTTAGTTCCCAATGGTTTTAACGGAACCGGCTCCAGTATCGGGCTCGGTGACATCGGAAGCCGTTCCGCAGTGACCTATTTCCGCCTGTTGTCCAGCTGCCACCTGTGTGGGTTCGAGACTGCCCCAGGAAGTACAAAGACCGGAAGAGCCCGGGGTCCAGGGCTCAGTCTGGGACAGCGGTGTCCCGGGGTGGGATTATCCAAGGTGAGAATCTTTTTGCTCCCTTTGCTGAGGATGGTGCATTCGGCAGTCTGGCCGATATAATGATGTTAAATTGACAAATCCCTCGGCAGTGACCCTGGATCTGCATCGATCCCGGACACGGCCCTGAATTGTGATTTTATAATCATCGGTTCCCCGATGCAGAGTGACGGTGAGAAACGGGACTGATTATTCAAACTGTCACTCGTTGTCGCTGGTCAGTTAATTGTGTGTGACTGTGAGTGAGTCGGGAGCAGCTTATTTATTCCCGCACGTCAGCAGCTCACACATTGTTTCATTTACATTTGTCATGATGAAATCAATAAACCGCTGTAACTTCCTGTCCTGGTGCCGGACTCGAGATTTATTTGAGGTTTCTGCTGCCCCCCGCACCCTGTGCCCTGCAACAGTGGGTCGGAGCTCCTCACACTGACACAGTAGCGTCTCAGCTCCAGGCTGAGGGAGGTCGGACTGGCAGAGTCTGGGTGCCCAGGATCTCATCTCCACCCAACCCACATCGTGGCTAACTGCCCCGCATCAGATAAAATCGACTATAATAGAGGTGTGTCCATGAAGTCCCAAGTACAAGACGGATGGGGGATGAAATACCAGCGTTAAAGGCAGAGTGAAGTCTCTCCACATTGTCCCATCACACACTCCCGTGGTCAGACACGGTGTGAAGCTCCCTCCACACTGTCCCATCACACACTCCCGTGGTCAGACACGGTGTGAAGCTCCCTCCACACTGTCCCAACACACACTCTCGTGGTCAGACACGGTGTGAAGCTCCCTCCACACTGTCCCATCACACACTCCCGGGGTCAGACACAGAGTGAATCTCCCTCCACACTGTCCCATCACACAATCCCAGGGTCAGACACAGAGTGAATCTCCCTCCACACTGTCCCATCACACACTCCCGGGGTCAGACACAGAGTGAAGCTCCCTCCACACCGTCCCATCACACACACACCTGGGGTCAGACACAGAGTGAATCTCCCTCCACACTGTCCCATCACACAATCCCAGGGTCAGACACAGAGTGAATCTCCCTCCACACTGTCCCATCACACACTCCCGGGGTGAGACGAGGAGAAAATCTCCCTCCACACCGTCCCATCACACACTCACAGCGTCAGACAGAGAGTGAATTTGCCTTCCTCTGCGCTGTCCATTTCGCCCTCTCCTGTTCTGTGGCGTGAGATTTTTTTAAAATCAAGATATACTGTATTCAAAAATAAAATTATTTACAACAAACCATTTGATGACTCTGTCCTTTACAGATGTTTCTATGCATTTCCACACTTTCAGCCACTCATGTGACACTCTGTTGGTTCATCTTTACACACCATTGTTGAGGGGTGAACTCCCCACCACCCAATCCCACACACTCCTGCTGGAGAAGAACCCTAAACCGTGGTCCTTCCCCACTGGGCCCTTGCGGTGACTGCACCAAGTATCAGCGCGTCCCTCAGCACATACTCCTGCAACCTAGAAGGTGCCAGTCGGCAGCATTCCCCCACGGTCATCTCCGTGTGCTGGAAGACCATCAAGTTTCTGGACCTTCACCGAGTTGATGATCTGCCAGCAGCACCGGATGTTGGTCTCCTTGTGCGTCCCCGGGAACAGCCCGTAGATCAGAGAGTCCTCTGTCACGCAGCTGCTGGGGATGAATCTCGACACCGTCCCTTCCACCCTTCTCCACAAACCCTCAGTGTGCAAAGAGGTGGGTCACCGACTCCTCCTCACTGCAGTCCTCCCGTGGGCAGCAGGTTGTGGAGGCGACGTCCCGGGTGTACAGGAGGGATCAGACTGGGAATGCCCCTCTCACGGCCAGCCAGGCGAGGTCTTGCTGCCTGTTGGTGAGGTCTGGCTATGAGACATTTTGCCAAATGAACTGGATGGTCTGCTCAGGGAACCACCCCACTGTGTCCATCATGTCCTTCTCCTGCAGTGCCTGCAGGACATTACGTGCTGACCACTGCCTGATGGCCCTGTGGTCAAAGGCGTTGACCTGGAAAAACTTTTCTACGAAGGACAGACATGGCGGCAACGACCAGCTGACTGGGTGTTGCGCGGGAAAGGGACCAGACCCATCCTTCGTAGCCAGGGGGACAGGTAGAACATCGGCACAATGCGGTACTTGGTGCCCACGTACCTGGGATCCACACACAACCTGATGCATCCACACACGAAACTGGCCATCAGGGTGAGGGCGACATTGGAAACGTTCTTGCCCCCATTGTCCAGGAACTTGTGCATGACTGCCCGTCTGACTCACTCCATCCTCGATCCCCAGACGAATCTGAAGACGGTTCTGGTGATTTCCAAGCTGCAGGAGCGGGACACTGGCCACACCTGCGCCAAGTGCAGCAGCCCTGAGAGCACCTCACACCTGATGACCAGGTTCTTGCCCGTTATCGAAAGGGAGCGTCCTCAGCACAGTCCCAGTTTCTGTTTCACCTTGGCAGTCCGCTCCTGCCAGTTCTTCCTGCACGCCTCAGCACCTCCGAACCAGATCCCCACCACCTTCACGTCATCAGACCGGATGGCGAAGCGGACACTGGATCGGTCGGGTCAGTTGCCGAAGAGCATGGATTCGTCCTTCGTGCGGTTGACCCTGGCCCCCGACGCCAGCTCAAACTGTTCGCTGATCAGCCTGCGAACTGACCTCGGATCGGAGCAGAAGACGGTGACGTCGTCCATGTGCAGGGAGGTTTTGACTTGTGCCCCTCCGCTGCCTGGCAGCGTCACCCCTCTTATGCCCTCATCCCTCCTGATGGCTTCGGCAAAGGGTTCTATGCAGCACACGACAGGGGAGAGCGGGCAGCCCTGCCTGACTCCAGCCCTGATGGGGAAGCTGTCTGTTTCCCACCCGTTGACCTGGACTGCGCTACAGATGTCCGTTTAGAGCAGTTTGATCCAATTCCGGATTCCCTCCCCAAATCCCATTTTGGAGAGTACATCCGCCATGTACGTGTGCGATACCCTGTCGAAGGCTTTCTCCTGGTCCAAGGCGACCAGGCAGGCGTCCACCCCCCCCCCCCCCCCCGTCCTGCACGTAGGCGATGGTGTCCCTCAGCAGCGCGAGGCTGTCTGAGATCTTCCTGCCCGGTACAGCACAGGTTTGGTCCTGGTGGATCTCCAGCTCCAGTGCAGACTTGACCATGTTGGCGATAGCCTTGGACAGGATCTTGTAGTCCACATTCAGGAGTGAGATGGGCCTCCAATTCCCAATGTCTTCCCTCTCCCCCTTATGCTTGTAGATGAGGGTGATGATGCCCTTCCTCATGGATTCGGACATGCTGCCTGCCAGGAGCGTAGCGTTGTACACTTCCAGCAGGTCGGGGCCCATCCGGTTCCACAGAGCCGAGTACAACTCGACCGGTAAGCCGTCGCTTCCGGAAGTCTTACCCGACTCAGAGGAACGGACGGAGCCAGTCAGCTCGTCCAGGGTCAGTGGCTGCTCCAGACACTCCCGCTTGCCGTCGTCTAAGATCTGCGTGATAGAGGTACTGTCCAGCCTGCCGTCGGCGCTGCCGGATGGTCCAGCCGCATCAATGGTGCAGTTGAAGTCTCCGGCCGGGACGTCACCAGCAGCGGTGGGAGCCGCTCGCTCCGCACGGGGGAGGCGCACACGGCGGTCAGCCGGAGCGGAGTGTCCCGGTATTTGACGTCTGCTACCAGACCGTCCCACACCACACCGACAAACCCCGGGTCCACCAACGCGACCACCTCCGGTAGTTGCGGAGGTGTGGCAGTCCGCACTCCTGGAGGAAGGTCACGTCGGCCTTTACCGGTTCTTTATTTCAGAAGCACACTGTCCTTACCTTCGCAGTCCTGAGCCTTCATGCCCACGGCCTTTGTGAAGTCCTTCACCTTCTGTGTGCTCAGGAACTGCAGGTCATTCTCCCCTGGGTGTGGCAGTTCCTGTTCTGTGCCTGGGGACTTGGTGTCTCCCAGGCCTGCTGCCCCTTCAGGCTGCGAGGCTCCATACGTGGCTCCGCTCCCGGGTTCCCGGAGCTGGGGGTCTCTGGTGGTCTCCGCCTCCTGTGCTTGTTCTTGGGGGGTGGCCAGCAGACTTTCCCCACCCTCTCTCTCCTCCTCTCCGTTGGCTTTGCCCGCTGCTTTGTCTTCTGGGGCTGCTGCTGGCCTCCCCCAACTCCTTCCTCGTCTGACGTGGACAGGTTACCGGAGGCTGCGTGGTCCCCTGCCTTTCTCTTCACGAGCTCCTTCCGTTCCGCCCTCTGTCGTTTGGCCGGAGCTTTTTGGGCATTCTTTCGTTTGCCCACAACGCTCCAGCCTTCCTCCCCCTCGGCTCTCCCCTCCTCCATGGACTCCTCCTCCTTTTCCTGTGGAGGGTCACAACCGTACACAAAGGACCTCCGGATGATCGGTAAAGGTAAGAATGATTTTCCGGGCTACTATCTTAAACACCGACTGAGGGACATTTTCTGTGAACTCTGGACCTCATAGTCCGCAATCCTGGGACAGTCCTGCTCGGTTCCCTCTCTCTCAGCCCCACGATCCGTACGCGGGCCCCGGGGAGCTTCCGGCTGATGAGGGAATGGGAACCGATGGATCTCCAGCTATCTAAATGCAAGGATTAGGAACTCGGAGAAAGGGAAAAAAACATCTTTTACATCACCAGTTGAGAAAATCACCTTTGTTCTTTCTCCAATCGTAGACAAGAGAAAATGTGCAGATGCTGGAACTCAGCATTAGTACTCTTTTCCATAGATGCTGCCTGGCCTGCTGAATTCCTCCAGCATTTTGTGTGTGTTGCTTGAGCTACCGCCTCTCGGTCTGCACTTTTCTACCGGTGAGAACATGTTTTGTCCCATTCTCTCTGGGCACATAATGATATCAAACACCTTTGTCCTGGGCAACTAATAGCTTTCACATCACAAATGTGCCAGACTCCAATGAGACAGAAAGACTACTGCCCTTCCGTTTATGTTCAATGGCATTGCCACACTGAGTTCAACACCATCTGTCACTTGGGGGAGGGTTCAGGGGAAATATTTATGTACAATACAGAAACTGGTGTTACAGTATTGTGGCGATTACAGTTGGAAAATTTACAAGTGGGAAGAAGTGGAGTGATATTTGGAAATCTGTCTTTGTAAAGTATCATTTAGCAAGCAAATCACATACGGAGGGTGTGCAAAAGCTCTAGTGAGAAAATCCTTCATAACCTGCAACAGGCTTGCGACATATTTTGTGTGAGAGTGCAGATGAACTCGATCAAATCCAGATGAGATCAAAGCTCTTATCGACAGTGATTTAGATAGATAGATAGATAGATACTTTATTCATCCCCATGGGGAAATTCAACATCTTTTCCAAAGTCCCATACACTTATTGTAGCAAAACTACATACAATACTAGCTAGCTGTTAAAAGAAATACCACCCTATTTAAAATTCAGTGTGCACGTCTTGTTGTCAGTGGGTGAAAATTGCACAGCACAAGGTGTTTTGACACACCTGTCATCGCAAATTAGATGGGACATTGGTGGAAAGGTGGGGAGACCTCCAGTGTACCTGATGCCCTCACATACAAGATATCATCCAGCTGCAGCTTGTAGCCCTGCACTTTAAGGAGCTGGAGCTGGAAATGTATGAATTCTGGATCATCTGGGAGTCAGAGGGGGTGATAGTTATGACATCAAGAGAGGGGAGTTACACCCAAGGTACAGGACACATCAAACTGGGTGAGAGTCAGAAAGGGGAATGAGGTTAAACAACCATCGCAGAATAGCCTTGGGGCCATCTCCTACAACAACAGGTAGACCACTTTATAAACCGTTGGGGGGGGGGGTGGATAAATACCATATACATACCATATGTGGATACGGCCACATACCACACAGTCGGTATGTACAGACCACATGAGATCCTCAGTGATGTTTATGTCGAGGAACTTAAAGCTGTTCACTCTCTCAACCCCAGATCCATTGATGCCAATAGGGGTTAGCCCGTCTCCATTCTTTCTGTAATCCACAACCAGTTCCCTTGCTTTTGTGACATTGAGGAAGAGGTTGCTTTCTAGACACCCAGACAGATGCTGTTCAGACCTCAGACAGAGTCAGCAATCAAATGGTTGAGCCTGGTGCGATGAATGTGCTGAGCTGTGTATATCACAATGCAAGAAGCATCGTAGGAAAGCCAGATGAGCTCAGGACAGGGAATTATGATATTGTAGCCATTATTGGGACTTGGTTGCACCCAACACTCTGAGATTTAGAGGAACAAACTTTGTAGAGGTCACAGACTGTGCTAAGAAACAAAGGTTGATATAGTAAGCAATTTTAACTTTTTATATATTGAGTGGAACTCCCATACTGTAAAAGGACTAAATGGGGAAGAGCTTGTCAAATGTGCTCTTAATCTGGATGTAGAATTCCTAACGTAGAAGTGTGCAATAAACTGTTAGGAAATGATCCAGTGTTAGTGACTGAAATTAGTGTATGGGAACACTTTGTATCTAGCGATCGTAATGACATAAGATTCCAAGTAAACATGCAAAAAGAGAGGGCTGGACGATGGGTTGAGATTCTAAATTGGAGAAAGGTCAATTCTGATGGTATCAGAAAGATCTAACAAGTGTGGATTGGGACTGGCTGTTTTTCTAGTAAAGGAGTACTTGTAAGTGGGAGTTCTTCAGAAGTGAGGGTGTAGAGTTTGTATGTGCCTGTCAAAATAAAAGTTGTAAGGTAACTGGTGCGGGGAACCTTGGTTTTCAAGAGATATTGAGACCCCAGATATTTTGTTCCTCTAAATGCCTCAGACTGCTGGGTGCAACCAAGACTCATTAATGAGTACAGTAATTAATGCCACACCCTGAGCTTATCTGACTTTTTGTTTAGTGGTCTTCAGTTGGATTCTAAAAGCTTCCCAATAGTTTTTGCTCTTTTGTTTGCCCTCACTTTGGCTTTTATGTTGGCTTTGGCTTCTCATTTCAGCCATGGTTGTGTCCTCCTGACTTTCCAATGCTTCCATTTAAGCTGTCTAATGCAACTAACTGCACTGGGACCATCGCCGGCCATACCCCTACCATCCAGGCTCCCATCCAAACTTCTTTTAAATGGTGAAACCAAACTCATATCCAACACTTTGCTGACATCTCATTCCACACTGTCACAACCATTTCAGTGAAGAGCTTTTCCACATGTTCCTATTAAATTTTCACCTTCCCCGCTTACCCATGACCACTGGTTGTAGTCCCACCCAACCTCAGTGGAAAAAGCTGCTTGCATTTACCCTATCTATACCCTCATAATTTTGTTTACTTCTAACAAATCCTCAAAGCAATGTGTAATTTCCTTGTTTATGTTTAGAGACTTTTTTAATTTTATAGAATGATGAGGGATGTTGATCGTGTGGATAGCCAAAGGTTTGTTACATTAGTGTTTATAAATCAAAGTATTGAGTATAAGAGTTGGAATGTAATGGTGAGGTTGTATCAGACATTGGTGAGACTGAATTTGGAGAATTGGGTGCAGTTTTGGTCACCTAATTACAGGAAGGATATTAATAAGGTTGAAAGAGTGCAGAGACGGTTTACAAGGATGTTGCTGGGACTTGAGAAACTGAGTTACAGAGAATGGTTGAATAGGTTAGGACTTTATTCCCTGGAACGTAGGAGAATGAGGGGTGATTTGATAGAGGTGTATAAGAATATGATGGGTATAAATAGAGTGAATGCAAGCAGGCTTTTTCCACTGAGGCCAGGGGAGAATAAACCCAGAGGTCATGGGTTAAGGGTGAAGGGGTAAAAGTTTAAAGGGAACATTGGGGTGTCTTCTTCACTCAGAGAGTGGTGGAGGTGTGGAATGAGCTGCCAGATGAAGTGGTGAATGTGGGCTCACTTTTGACATTTAAGAAAAACTTGGACAGGTATGTGGATGAGATGGGTTTGGAGGGATATGGCCCAGGTGCAGGTCATTGGGACTAGGCAGAAAAATGGTTCGGCACAACCAAGAAGAGTCAAAAGGCCTCTTTCTGTGCTGTAATGCTCTATGTTTCTATGGTTGAAATTTCCCAGGGATGAAATGGCTAACATGAGGGGGCATAGTTTTAAGCTGCTTGGAAATAGATACCGAGGGGATTTTGGGGTACGTTTTCTACACAGGTAGTGGTGGGTGCGTGAAATGCGCTTCCAGACATTTGTGTGAGATTCCCATCTGCATGTTAGCAAAGGTTATTTGCGTCAGAGTGTTCAGTTACTGTGGGGCCAGCAGCCCATGCAGCTCAGTGGTAACAGGGAATAACACCAATGGAGAGAGTCAAACTGAGCCAAGTCACAGATTGGAGATGGCAGAAATGCCCCATTCTTATAGAGACAGGAGGAGCATCAGAGAGTTTGATGGTCATTCCAGATACCAGCATTGTGCCCAGTTAGAAGATGATTTCTCTCTCCAACTTGGGATGAACTTCACTGTAACAGTGTGATGTCAGATCACACCTTGACAACTCAAGTGATCTCATCTGAAATGTTGTCCTACACCCATTGATGGATTTTGTAAATCTTTTTTACAGGTTAAAAATGACAAGGAATTTGTCTACGGGAATCTCAAACACAACACGTCAGTTTTGCTGTCTTTGTCCAGATATTTAAGAAGTGCAGCAAGGGATTCACACGATCATCCTTCCTGCTGAGACGGTGGGGAGGGATTCACTCTATCATCTAACTCACTGGCATGCCCGTCATTTTACATGGGAGTTCACCTGCTCAGACAGTGGGAATGGATTCACTCGGTCATTTCAACTGAAGGTACTTCAGCAAGTTCACACTGGGCAGAGGCTGGTCATCTGCTGAATTTGTGGGAAAGGATTCACTCGGTCATCTGACCTAATGGCTCACCAGCGAGTTCACACTGGGAAGAGGCCGTTCACCTGCTCAGACTGTGGGAAGGGATTCACTCGGTCATCTGACCTAATGGCTCACCAGCGAGTTCACACTGGGGAGAGGCCGTTCATCTGCTCAGACTGTGGGAAGGGATTCATTTCGTCATCTAAGCTGAAGATACATCAGAGAGTTCACACTGGAGAGAGGCCATTCACCTGCTCAGACTGTGGGAAGGGATTCACTCAGTCATCCTACCTACTGGTACACCAGTCAGTTCACACTGGGGAAAGGCCGTTCACCTGCTCAGTGTGTGGGAAAGGATTTACTCAATCATCCACCCTAATGGCTCACCAGCGAGTTCATAGTGGGGAGCGGCTGTTCACCTGCTCGGACTGTGGGAGGGGGTTCACTCGGTCATATAAACTGAAGGTACATCAGCGAGTTCACACTGGAGAGAGGCCATTCACCTGCTTGGACTGTGGGAAGGGATTCACTCAGTCATGTCTACTGAAGTTACATCAGCGAGTTCACACTGGGGAGCGGCCGTTCACTTGCTCAGACTGTGGGAAGGGATTCACTTGCTCATCTCAACTGAAGGTACATCAGCGAGTTCACACTGGGGAGTGGCCATTCACTTGCTCAGTCTGTGGAAAGGGATTCACTGAATCATCTTTCCTGCAGAGACACCAGTCAGTTCACACTGGGAAGTGGCGGTTCACCTGCTCAGACTGTGGGAAGGGATTCAATCGGTTATCTCACCTGCTGTCACACCAGTCAGCCCATACAGGGAAAGGGCCGTTCACCTGCTCAGTCTGTGGGAAGGGTTTCATTTCGTCATCTCAACTGAAGATACATCAGCGATTTCACACTGGGGAGAGACCGTTCTCCTGCACAGACTGTGGGAAGGGATTCACTATGTCATCTCATCTGAAGGTACATCAGAGAGTTCACACTGGGGAGAGGCCATTCACCTGCTCAGACTGTGGGAAGGGATTCACTTCGTCATCTCAACTGAAGGTACATCAGAGAGTTCACACTGGGGAGAGGCCGTTCACCTGCTCAGACTGTGGGAAGGGATTCACTCGGACATCTCAACTACAGAGACACCAGCGAGTTCACACTGGGTAGAGGCCGATTTCATGCTCAGACTTTGGGAAAAAATTCTCTCAGCCAAATCCACCAAATGTGTATCACTGTTGACACTGGGGAGATTCCGTTCACCTGCTGTGAATGTGGGAAGCGATTCACTCAGTGAATTATCCTTGCGTAACTCTCACTTCAGCTAGCAGCTTAATATAAGGGGTGATAGACCCCAGCCTGGCTAAACTTAAGAAATCTCGTTTGGATGGATGCTGTGTGATGTGTCCCCTGCTACAAATCAGTACCCTGAAATAGCAGTAAACAATATGTGATTAAACAATTGAGCTTTGTAATTCTTACTTTGACCAGAGGGTTAGTAAAGAAAACAAATAAAAAAAAGAAAAAGGGCCCACTCTCTCCATTTGCATTTTCTCATCTCTCCCTGGCAAAAGACCATGAAAATCACTCTTCCAGACTCACAAGAAAGGACATTTCTGTCATTGGATAGTCCCACACTCCAAAACCCTGTTATCTCTAGTCATAGCCTAAACATTGCTGCTACTGAGAAACCATTACCTCAGCTGGGAAACATTACTGAGAGGTTGTTACATCAGCAGTGAAACCTTACAGCATGTAAGACTTGTGACACACTGCCGGTTCACACTGGGGGGAAAGTTTCAATGAGCTGCATGCTGGATATTTGTCCATCACCGTTGCTGAATGCAATTTCGAGAGTGACTGTCGGTGCTGAACTCTGCAACTATTGCTGCTGCTCACCACACCCGGTTCTGCACCCTGGTCACTGGGCATGGGAGGAATTTCTTCTGCTGCATATTCACCTTTAATGGTGTTTAAACTGGAGTTTAATATTCTGGATCTGAGACAAATAAATCAGTTCTATTTTAAACTCTGTCTCTGGTACTTACTGAATTTATAACACACCTAGTGTACAGTAGAGAATCAACTCAGGCCAGCTGGACCCTGCCGGTGATTCAGTTCCACGACAGTCCTTTTAAATCCTCTCCTGTTGTTCATCTCTCGCTCTCCCTGGATGGTGAGATCCACCACTGGATCCATCATCCAGTGGTGACGGATTCCAAACAGACACCACTCTGTGGTGAAGAGGTTTCCTTTGAGTTTTCTGCAGAGTGAAGAAGTCGAGGAGAAGGAAATCAGAAGTGGGGCGTGGCAATGTCAGAGTAGAAACATTTTGAAGCTGATTGACAGAGAAAATCTTTTGTTTGTCTGACTGATGACACGAACAATACCTGTGGTGAAGTGCTCCACTGGTCGAGGAACATGTGTGTGTTGGGAAATGCTTTATCTATTAAGGGAGTTGTTCCTGCTTGTTTATCTTGTAATATTGTATCCGGATGGTTATTATGGATTGTCCTATTCTAAATAACGTATTGCTTAATGTATAATTTTGTCACCATCTCATCTTCTCAGATCGTTGGGATGTCTCCCATGGAGGGTCATACTCATTCCACTGGTTAATGTTTTCTTCCAGAGTGATGATTCATTTTTCTGAATTGGCCTCTCATTTAAGATTTCCAGTCTGTATTTCTTATCACAATTGCATATACACACATGGAGTGCTGAATCCAGTTCATTTTTGATGAAAATATATATACCTAGAAGTTTTATCTGACTATTATGTGATATTTTTTATTTCATGTGTGTTATTTCTCTTCCTCCATCTGTCCAAGGTAGTGTTAATCTCAGTGGGTTTGAGTGTAAATAGTCTTTTCTAAAGCTTTCTTAAGTTCTTGTTTATCTTTCTAAATTTTACTGATTGAAATGGGACCAAGATATTTTTATTAAAAAAAAATGTCGATGTCAGTATTGATGGAAGTGTTTATTGCCTGTGTTGTATTTGTTAATTACTGAGCTCTATTTGGTAGTTTTTTTTAAAGCCTTGAACTGAATTTTGTCAAAGGTTTTCCCTATTTTGCACTACTTTCTATTTTCTTCACTTGTTGATATTCCAGATACGTGGGTATCAAGAGTCCCGATGAAGGGTCTTGGCCCGAAATGTTGATTCCCATCCATAGATGCTGCCTGACATGCTGAGCTCCTCCAGCAGTTTGTGTGTGGCTCTCTAGATTTCTAGCATTTGCAGGTCCTTTTGTTTCCCAGATACTTATATGTTTCTTGAAAGAAGAAGCCAAGAACAAGCTGGTAGTGGGGTTGTGTGGCTCTGTTGGTAAAATATTAAATAAAATCATTAGAAAGAAGTGGCATAGGGTTGGAAGGTGTAAAATCTGTGGGTAGAATTAAGGAACAGCAAATGTAAAAAAGAATCCCTGATGAGAATTGTACAGAGACCCCCAAACAGTAGTAAGTATGTGGTCCTCAAATTACAATGGGAGATAGAAAATGCGTGCCAAGAGGGCAATGTTACAGTAGTCATGGGGATTGTCATGCAGGTGATTAGGAAAATTGGGATGGTGTTGGTCTCAAGAGGAGGAATTCCTTGAATGCCTACAAAATGCTTTTTTAGAGCAGCTCATGATTGAGCCCACTTGGGGGTCAGCTTTTCTGGATTGGGTGTTGTAATAAACCAGAATTAATTAGGTCACTTAAGTCCAAAGAACCTTTAGGGGTAAGTGATCTTAATGTGATCAAATTCACCCTGACATTAGAGAAGGAGAAGCTAAAGTCAGATGGAATAAAGAGAATTAGAGAGGCACGAGAGAAAAATTGGTCAAAATTGATCTAAAAAAACATGGGCCGGGACGAAAACAGAGCAGCAATGTCTGGAATTTTTGGAAGGCACAGGATATATACAGTGGCATGCAAAAGTTTGGGCACCCCTGTTCAAAATTTCTGTTACTGTGAATAGCTAAGCGAGTAAACAATGACCTGATTACAAAAGGCATAAAGTTAAAGATGACACTTTTTAAAAATATATTTTAAGCAAGATTACATTTTTATTTCCATCTTTTAAAATTTCAAAATAACAAAAACGGAAAAGGGCCCGAAGCAAAAGTTTGGGCGCCCTGCATGGTCATTACTGAGTAGCACCCCCTTTGGCAAGTATCACAGCTTGTAAACACTATTTGTAGCCAACCAACAGTCTTTCAGTTCTTGTTTGAGTAAATTTCTGGGTTCACTCATAAGTAGCAAAGTACTGACTGTGGAAATTACAAATGAGAATATTATTCGAGTTACAGAGAGCAGCCGTACCGAAACAGGCCCTTCTAGTCCTTGCTGACCTGTTTTTGTTGTTACTGCCTGGTTCCAGCTACCTGCACCAGAGCCTCCATACACCTCCCATCCACGTCCTCACCCAAATTCCTCTTTAGTGTCTAAATCAAACCCACATCCTCCACTTCCACTGGCAGCTCATTCCACACTCTCACCAACCTCCGAGTGAAGAATTCCCCTTCAGATTCCTCAAAAATAATTGACTTTCACCATGAACGTATGTCCAATGTCAGGGTGAGAGGGAGGACGGGGCAGAGAGGGAAGACGGTAAAGGGAGGGGGTGTTCGAGTGCAGAGAGGGAAACAGAGTGAAGAGTTTATACTTAATATCTTTCAGAAAAATGTAATTGAACTTGCTGCAAACCTACTCTCCATATCCTGTACATTCTCAACCAAATTATTGATCCAGATGACAATAATGGTTGACGTTCAAAGTAAATGTTGTTATCAGAGTACATATATGACACCACATACAACCCTGAGATTGTTTTTCCTACAGGAACACTTAGCAAATCTTTAGAATAATAACAGAATCAATGAAAGATCAAGTGGAGCATAGAGTTCAACAAACTGTGCAAATGCAAATATAATTAAATATCAATGAATATTGAGAGCAATGTGGTGTAACCCTGGGGAACCTCACTAGGCCAGGGCCTCGAGTCCAATAAACAGCCTCCCACCATCACTCTCTGCTTCCTACCATCAAGACAACTGTGCATCCTGTGAGCCAGCTCTCCCTGGATCCCGTGTGATCTGACTTTCCACAGCAACTTACCATGTGAACCTTATCAAAGGCCTCACTGATGCCCATATCGGCCCAGATCCTGGGACAGAGGTGTCACCGATCAGAAAGAGTAGCTGAAATCTGGAACTCACTGCCCGAGGTGGTGGTGGAGACAGGTCCCTTCACAACATTTACGAAGTGGATGAGCATTGAAACTGCGGAGATACAGTCGGCTATGAACCAAGTGCTGATAAATGGGACCAGTGTAGACAGTGAGTGGATGGTCAGAACAGGTATGGCCAGCCAAAGGCCTGTTTCCGTGCTGTGTGACCCACCACTCCGGACATGCTAAATTAACGATGGTGGCAACACAAGGCATTGATTTCAAAACACCACACCCCTCTCCAACCTGAAATAAACCCCTTTGTCACCACTGGGAATATCTGTTTCTCTCAAGGTAACGTAACGATTGGTCACTTCTGCTGAACAACTGGCAATTGATGAAGTTTCTGTGTCTTCTTCCATTAATGTTGCTGCCTTACAGCAAAACTAACCCTCTCACTGTGTCAGAATCAGTGATTAAATCAGACCCCAAACACTGTGCTTTCACCCCTGCACGTTATAACTGGAACCATCTCACTGAGGGACTGATGGAGACATGGGATCACATCTCCCCTGCTTCTGACATTTCAAATACCCTCAGAATGGCTTTCTGATTCAGTCTGAAGGTTATGGTACATTCAGCTCATCGTCAGACCTGACAAACCGTGTCTTCCCGCAGCTGGTTCCACCTGTTGGTGTGTCCTCTTTCCTCCACCTCCAGGGAAGCTGCATCTCCACACAAACTTCTCACTTGAGACGACTGTCTGTACCCGTGACACAGGAAATCACATCACTGTCACTCTCCTGATCCCGTGTCTGACCTGCTCACCCCCCGGGTATCCGCCCTCAACAAGCCGCTTCCTCAGTCACCGTCTGTGAGATTATATAAAAACACAATTACTGTAAAACGATCTATCAGACAGCTCCTGTACCCCTCCATCCCGGACGATTGTTTGCTGACTAAAACACTCTGTCCTCAGACCCCTCACTATTCCCTTTCCCCTTGCAAACTCCAGCTATGCCAGCTGATCCGAATCCACTGTGAGGACATTTATATCTCACAGGAGGATGTAGAAACCCGTGTTGTTCTCTGATACAGAGGTCACTGACACCCCACCGCCATCCCAGTCTGCACCAACAGTCCATGACAGTGACAGCTCTTCCAGACACTGGGGCTTTGTAACAAACACAATGTTAGCAGCAAGATTAGACAGTAATTCATTTGAAGAGAGAATTGCTGCCTCCTGAAAGGACACTCGAGCGTCCGATACAACGGAGCAGATCCTCCCCTGTTCACAACTTTATTTTACCCGGGTCACGGAACATCCGATCCTCCAACTTCCTCACAACAGCAACTCCTCCCCCCCCCCCCCACCCCGACTACAGTCCACCCATAACCTCTACCCACACCCATAGACAGATCCCCTTCACCCCAAACCCCTCCGAGCCTGGGAACCACAACTAACTGATCCCACAGCCCGGGCTCGGGCGCAAAGCTAAAACCGGGGCTGCGGGACCGGAGAGCCCGGAGCCTCCAGCCGTCCGGCAGAGCTCGTTCCCGGCACTTTTCATAGAAACATAGAAAACCTACAACACGATACAGGCCCTTCGGCCCACAAAGTTGTGGTTCCACGGCAGCCGGCCCCCGATTTCCACAAACCCGAGATCAGACCCTTCTTCACGGACGCCTGAACAGAATAATAGCTACGGTCGGCACTGCGCCTGCGTTTAGCAGGAGGTTCTGGGCTGCACCAGCCGTGGTCGGGGGTCCCTACAGAGGGACCACTGGCCGGAAGCGGGAGGGACAACGGAGAGGTAAATCACAAACACGACTAAGTCTGCAGATGCTGGAAATTCGGAGCAACACAAACAAAATGCTGGCGGAACTCAGCCGGCCGGGCAGCATCTATCAGAGAGAAAAATCACACTCTTTCCCCCGCATAAAAAAGAACGTCATCCCAATCATCAACCCCCAAACCCACCCCTCCCGTACAAAAGGGAATAATATCATCGATTTCCCCCCCCCCCCGCAAAAAAAATCCCTACCCCGCACAACTGCAGAGGAGCCGGTGTCACCAGTGTAGAGGCGGCCGCATCGGGAGCAGCGGTCACAACAGGCGACCCCGGAAGATTCACAGGTGAAGTGTTGCCTCACCTGGAAGGATGTTTGGACAACGGAGAGAGTTCGGCCGTCCGGCCCTTTCACTGTGACACCCCGAACTCCATATCAAATCCGTCCAAACGAATCTGGGTGAACTTTAATGACCAATAAATATAATTCCTCTCAGCGATCAGCTGTCTGACTGATTCCCTGACTCTGAGAGGAAGGGGTATCTATGGTCCACACTGTCAGGGTGTTGAGTTTACCAGGAGACAAAGACTGCAGGGACGGGAGGTTTTCTGTTGACTAATACACTGTGTGTGGACCCCGCTGGCAATTCTGGTGTTGTGACCCGAATCGAGACAAACACCACTCCACCAACAACACGGCACAGCCGGACACATAACAGGGGATTTTACATCCCACAACACTGGATTCAGTGATAAAACCCGTGATTAATGTTGTTGTCCCACTGAAAAGTCCATTAAGGTGCTTTTGAATACCAGCGCTCTCCCACAGGTGACGCCACACAACCCCTCAAAGTAAATGTCCGCTTTCCGATTTATTTCCATTTCCCTCCGAGGGAAGTTGGGGCGTTTGTGAAGCGTCTCCTGCGGCCGGAGTCTGATGTATCGCTGAGAGGTAGGAGGAGACCGCTCGGCCCATCGGTTTGATGCCAGTTCCCCATGGAGGGAGGGAGAGAGGGGGATTTTATTGAAAGGATGAAGATGGTGAGAGAGGGGTGGACAGGATGTTTGTCCCGGTGGGGACAGGAGGGGCTCATCTGTGGAAATGTCTGGGCCCACGGTGGTGTCGAGCAGAGGGATTCACCACATTGGGGGTAAACACCGGCAGACTGTTGCCCTGCAAGCGGGGACAATGGTCCGGGCAAAGTGACAATTATTTGGGCTTTGTTGAGATTGTACCAGGAATATGGTGTAAAATCCCGCTCCCCATACTAACACGGGTTATACAGACCAAAGAACAAACTGCCGGAGGAACTCAGTGGGTTGGGCAGCATCTGTGGAGGGAAATGGACCGTCAACATTTCGGGCCGAGACCCTCCCTCTGGACTGAGAGTGGACGGGAAATAGTCAGAGAAAAGAGGTGAGGGGTGGGGATGGGGCAAGAGCTGGGGAGTGAGAGGTGGATCCAGGTGAGGGGGAGGTGGGAAGGTGGAAATAGTGATAGGGGTGGGAGGTGAGTAGTTGGGGCAACACGGGGCTGCAGAAGATGGAAATTAATTCCATAGAGGATTAACAAAGAGGTTAGAGAGTATTTGTTATAGAGAGTGCAATGAAGATTCACCAGACTGATCCCTGGAGTGGTGGGGTCATCATATGAAGAAAGATCAAATGCGATAACCCTTTTATTTCGAGAATCGAGGACTGAGAGGTGAACCCATTGAACCAGGGATCCCACTCTCTGAAAAAGGGGATGGACTGTCCGGGACTGAGATGAGGGGAAATGTCTCCACTCCGAGGGTGGTAAATGTCTGTAAGTCCCCACCACAGAGGGCGGTGAAGACTCAGTGATCGTCCCCACGTAAAACAGAGGTCGGCAGATGTGTGGAGAGCGAAGGGATCGGGAAAATGAGGATCGGACAGAAACATGTGGCTGAGATGGGAGAGCAGCCGCCATCTTGTTGATGGTTAGAGGGGCCGAATGGCCACATCCTGCTGTTTCTCACTTGATGCTTCAGTGTTCCTGTCCAGTGAGGCCTGAGGAATGTGAATAGAAATTAGTATTTATAAACACAGATTTATTTAAATGAAACCAGAACAATTCTGTTTTGGAGCAAACACGAGGACATCTGCAAATGCTGTAAATTCAAACAACACACACAAAATGCTGGTGGAACACAGCAGGCCAGGCAGCATCTATAGGGAGAGGCCCTGTCGACGTTTCGTTCCTGACGTTCCTGCTGTGTTCCTCCTGCATTTTGTGTGAGCAATTCTGTTTTGGGTCTGAACTGTGTGTCGGACCGGAATGGGAATCGAACCCGTAACCACGACCCAGGGAGGTGGAGGATCGGACGGGGAGATACATAAGGAAAATGCAAAACGTATCTGGTGTAAATATGAAATAATGTGGGAAATGCGGCTGAGGGTCGGGCAGCGTGTGAGGGGCGATGAGCAGAGTCACCGGGTCACCTGGGAGACCCTCCACCGTCAGGTGATCCCGTTTTACCGCGGAGCAGCAGCATCGGGTGGTTCGTAGCCGAGGCCCCGCCCACCGCTGTGATGACGCCCTGAAGACATCGCGCATGCTCAGTGCAGCAGGGGCGGTGTTGTTTTTCGTTCTTTGTTGAAGCGGGTCGGTGGTCGGATCGGCATCGGGTCCGGATCATCGCCCCCTGGGCGGGGGGAGCCGGAGACGGATAATTCTCTGCGGAGCGACACCAATGACTTTCAATTGGTGAGTGTTGATGCCTGTCCCGAGCTTTAACTTTCCCTTTAACTTAAAAGTCCCTTTAAACTTCAGAGTCCCGTTAGCTTTCCCGAACTCAAACAATAGAAAATCTGCAGATGCTGGAAATGTGAGCAATGCGCACAAAATGCTGGAGGAACTCAGCAGGCCGGGCAGAATCCAGGAAAAGAGTACAGTCGACATCAGCGGCCGAAACCCTTCGGCAGGACTGGAGAATAAAAGGTGGGGGTGGGGAGGGAGAGAGAAACACAATATGATCGGTGAAACCTGAAGGGGGAGGGGATGAACTTTCCCGAATTGGCGGCCTCGCCTCGCTTCCTTCACAGAATCTGCCGGGGTCGGTCCGGGTTGTGTGTGTTTCATACTGTTCTGGTCGCCCCCATTCTCGGAAGGATGTCGGGGCTTTGGACAGGGCGGGGAAGAGGTTTACCAGGACCCTGCCTGGATTAGAGGGCATGAGCTATAACGAGAGGCTGGACAAACTTGTGTTGTTTTCTCCACAGCGGCGCAGGCTGGGGTGAGACTGGATGGACGTTTAAAGATTACGAGCGGAATACGTAGAATAGACAGACGATAACTTTTCCCCCAGAGTTCAAATGTGTCTGATAAGGTAGGTTGCAGAAGATGTGAGGGGCGAGTTTGTTTTCCTCACAGAGTCTGCTGGGTCGGTCACTGGAATTTGCTCCGTCCGCAATAATCACTGCGCATGCTCACACAGCCCCCGGTGGGCGGTGGTTTATTTTCATCCCGTTCGTTGTTGAAGCGGATCGTCTGCGGGGGGTGGGGGAGAGGGAGGGAACGGGTCCTCGCCCCCTCGGGCAGGGATTCAGATTCCCATCGGTGAGTACTGAGGCCAGTGTCAAGTCTGGAGATCTGATGTTGGGCAGTGAGTTATGTTTAATCACAAGTCAGTGAGCAAATCGATGGTGAGATTACAGTTTCTGGTGTCCGTATTCCACACTGGGAGTTTTACTGCACCCGATTCCCAGTCTCCGTATCTGCTCCGTGCAGCACTGCCATTCTCCACATCCCACACCGGATGGTTTATTCAGTGAAATGCGATGTATTAATGATCTCAATGCAGTAAGTATTGATGGAAAAGTCAGATGAGCTATGGGCATGGATCAACACATGGAATTGTGATATTATAAAGTTAGTGAGACTTGGTTGCTGGATGGGAGGGCTGGCAGCTCAATATTCCGGGTCTCCTTTGTTTTAGTCGTGACCAAGTGTGCAGAATTAAAGGGGGGGGCATTACTATCGAGAGAAAATGTTGCGGAGGTGCTCAATCGGGACAGTGAGGTGTTATAGAAAGACCAAACAAATTTTAAAAAAAGTTATGTTCACATTAATTAGGCTATGTTACAGATCCCTTTATAGTTTGAGGGATTTAAAGGAACTTTTTTTTTAGAGATAATCGCAGACTATTGCAAGAAAAATAATTTGTTATACTAGATAAATTTCTACATATGGATTGGGACTCACATACTGTGAAATGGCTGGATGGACTTGAGTTTGTCGAATGAGTTCAGGGAGGTTTTCTTCATCAATATATTGATGTTCTAATGAGAGAGTGTGTGACACTTGATCTCCTGTTAGGGAATGAGATAGGACACATGACAGAAGTTTGTGCAGTATAACTGTCTACATCAAGTGATCACAAAGGGGGTGATCTTAAATTGATTTTTTTTTTGCATCTGTGTTTACTTGGGAAAGGGACACCAAATCTCCAGAAGTGAGGCAAAGCAAAAGCGAGGTCATAAACCCAATGAAATTACAGACGAGGAGTTTGCTGTCTTGTGCCAAATTAGTGTATTAAATCTCCAGTGACTGACAAATTGTTCCCTTAGACACTGAGCAAATGCAGGAAAGGCAGGGGTTGTGGCAGGTATATTTAAATTATACTTGGTGATGTGAGGTACTGGAGGATTGGAGGATAGCTAACATTGTTCTGTTTAAGAAATGCTGAAAAATTAAACCAGAAAACTATAGGCCAGTGATTCTGACATCAGTAGTGTAAACAGTGTTGGAAGCACCACATACATAATTATTTGAAAAGACAGGACTAATTTGGCATGATCAGCATGATTTCCTGTGTGCTTGGCAATGACATAGAGTTTTTTTCCAATGAGGTTAGGGGGAATGTTACGAGGGAAGTATGTAAAGTCAATGCTGTGGATGTTGGCAACATGAACTTTTGCAAGGCGTTTGACAATCCTGCATGGGAGTTTGGTAAAGAAAATTCATTTGCTCCACGTTCAATGTAAGGAAGTAAATTGGAGTAGACAGTGGCATTTTGGGCGAAGGCTGACAATGATAGTAGATGGTTGTCTCCCTGATTGGGGGTTTATGACCGGTGGAGAGCCACAGAAATGGCAGTTGGGTCGTTGCTACTTGTCATCTATGATAATGTGTTTAACTTAATAAGTGCATTTGCATGTCAGCAAGATCAGGGGTGTAGTTAGCAGAGAGGCAGGTTACAGTGGGATCTGACGCAGCTGCAAACTGAGCTGAAAATGGCAGATGGAGTTTAATGTTGGCAAGTGCAAAGTGTTGCACTATGTAGGTCTTACACAGTAAATGATAGTGCACGAAAGAGTGCAGTGGAATAAAATGATTTGGGAATACAGGTCCATAATTCATTGAAAGTAGTGCCACAGGTAGATTGGGTCATAAAAAAAGAGCCTTTGCCAGATTGCCTGCATAAATTAATGTACTGAATCCTAGAGATGGGATGTTATTTTGAGGTTGTATCAGACGTTGGTGATCCAAATTTGGCATATTGATTGCAGTTTTGATACCCTACCTACAGAAGGTTGAAAGAGTACTGGGAAAATTTGCAGGTTGTTTTTTCTGTGAGATTCTGAGCTTAGGGTCTGGTGTAAGCAGCTGTCTGGCCCTGCTCATTCCACAGAACTGTGAGCGGCCGTTCTGCTAAAACCATATACAACTGGTTTGATGTTTCACTCTGATTCAGGTGTGAAAACATTCACATTATTAGTCTGCTTAACTATTTCTGCTGCAGGGAACATCAGTGAATGTGAAAACTGATACAAAGAACAAAATCGATTATCTCAAAACCATGTTACCTATTACAGTCGATGCTGCGAGTTTCCGGAATTCTATATTTTTTTTCTTCCGACTCACATTCTCTGTAGTTGATTCTAAAACATGTTTTCATGATTCCTTAAAAAAATCAGTTTGTGACAGTCACCAGACCATAAGACACAGGAGCAGAATTCAGCCTATCGATTCTGCTCTGCCATTCCATCATGGCTGATCTCTGATCCCACTCAGCCCCATATGGCCTACTCGCCATATCCTTTGATGCCCTGACCGATCAGGAGACAATCAACTTTTGCCTTAAATATACCCATGGACGTCCTCCACTAGAGTCTGTGATAGATTCACTCCTCTCTGACTAAAACAAATCCTTCTTTAATCTTTTCTAAATGGTTGCCCCTCAATTTTGAGGCTGCACCCTCTAGATTTGGATACCTTCACCACAGGACCCATCCCCTCCACATTCACCCCAGCCAGTCCTTTTAACATTCGGTAGGTTTCAATGAGATTCCTCAGCATTTTTCTAAGTTCCAGTGAGTACAGACCCAAAGCTGCCAAATGCTGTTCATATGTTAACCCCTTCATTGCTGGAATCATCCTCATGAACCTCCTATGGAGATTCAACAATGACAACATATGCCTTCTGAGATATTGGGCCCAAACTGTTATTGACATTTGAAATATGGCCCGATTAATGTCTCATAAAGACTCAGAATTTTCTTCTTGCTTTTATATTCTATTCCCCTTGAAATAAATGACAACATTGCATTTGTCTTCTTTATCACAGACTCAACCTGTAAATTAACCTTTTGGGAGTCAGGCATGAGTACACTGCTAACTTTTCTTTATTTCGTTAAGTTACTATATTATAAATAGATACTAATAAAGAGAGTGGTTTTAACATCTAAACCAGACTCCAGTGTGAACTCTATTGCTGCGGGTTCGTTTCTGAAACGTTACAGTTCGTAACACAGCTTTATAAAACTAGTTAGACCATATCTGGAGTGTTTCATACAGTTCTGGTCGCCCCCATTCTCGGAGGGATGTCGGGGCTTTGGACAGGGCGCAGAAGAGGTTTACCAGGACACTGCCTGGATTAGAGGGCATGAGCTATAACGAGAGGCTGGACAAACTTGTGTTGTTTTCTCCAGAGCGGTGCAGGCTGAGGTGAGACTGGAGACCCCAATCCTGACACGTGATCCCGTTTGTCCCTCCCATATAACCACAGATGGGCAGCATCTGCGCGTCTGTTTCGGAGGCCCCGCCTCCCGATGATGTAACAATCTCTTCGCGCATGTTCATAGTCTCCGGGTGGACGGTGTTTTCATCTCCGCTCCGAGCTGAAGGGGGTCGGCTGTGTGTTCGTGAAAGACTTTCGTCTCTTCCGTCGGGATCACTGTCTGCGGGCCGAAGATATCACTTTCCGATCGGTGAGTATTGAGACCGATCCCGAGCGGGGAGATCCGATGTTGGCCGTGAGCCCCGAACTGTGGGCCAGGAATTCATTTGTTTCCAAACTATATGGGCTCGTCAGAAATGTGTCGACTTCACTTAATCTGCATTGAACGATCCAAACCAGGAGCCCAGGCTGTCTGTTTTCACAGAATTGAAATGGAAGTCCCGCCGACAGGTCACGTGAGGCTGTTTGCCCCAGATTCGACGAGCCCCCACTTGTTACGAAACCCCGTAACCAGGTAACTTACCAGCAAAGATAGATGGATCAGCTGAGTCGGATGCTACTATTTTCAAGCGTTTTATTCAAAAAGGGCACAAACGTATGGTTAATACAAAACATTCAGATCATATACATCATCAAAACTCAATCTAAAACACCGGTGTAACCATAATCAATCAGAAATAAGCTCTACAGTTGTCTAGGGGTTAATACTGAGTCCAACGGAAATATAAAGAGTCACTCAGAAGTTTGCAGGCTTTTCCTTTTTGGGAACCGCTGGGGTTTTCACGTTGTAGAGAGAAAGAGATGATTTAGAAAAGATAAACACTTGCCCGTCGTCTTGGCAGAGCAAATCCTTGGAATCAGGGGAGCAGACTTCCCCGTTGTTATTTAAAAGCAGTCTTTCGTTGGTTCTAGCCACAGATTCAAATTCGGAATCTAACGCACGTGGCTTCCTTCAAAATGGCGTCCCGCTCCCACGGGAATCGATATCGTGTTTCCTTGGTGTCTCCTTGGTGCATCTGAGGGTTGTCCCCCCCTCAGACCCGCCTTTATACTTCTTCACGGGATCGCAGGTGTCAATCAAGTTGCAGGTAATGCGATCTCTCTCTCAACCAGCCCACTTTGCCCGAGGGCTTTTCACGTGGTCTCCATGAGACAATAGTCAAGGTCACCTTCATTCTGCTTCTTGGGAGAACATGGTCTCTCTCTCTTTTTGGGTCAGTTGACCCCCCTTAACTAGGGTTCTTGCGATTCTCATGAAGGAGGGGGCCAACGGCATAACACCTCCCCCCATAACGGGTTTTTAACCAGCGGTTTAAAACAGGTTGACACAGGATTTTTTTTTTGAATCTACATACTACACAAGCTTTTCTCTTCACAGAGTACTACTGTTATACATTCAAGTCAGTATCTAAACAGGTAACAAGTACAGTGCTCCTTTTTCTTGAATACCTTAACCTCACGTGCCATACTAACGCCTGGTCGCATCAAACTTCAGCTCAATAACCACCTTATTTATTTGCTTTCTTCAGCAACATAATTAAGGAGGTGTGATCTTAGCTTACATACATCTACAAAGGTTCATGCAAAAGACAAATGTTTATGTTACTTTCAAACTTAACAGTCAAGCTTCCATGGGTGTTGTCTTTATTATTCACATACTTTGTCGATGACATGGTGTGATTTTGGCCGCTGAGTCCCATTAACTTAACCTGAACTCGCCTTGTTTCCTGAGGCTTCTCACATTTGTTCTGGAGCTTTATGGCTGTTGTGTCTTCTTCCGGAGTGGGGTGGGTGAGAAAGGAGAACGTCCCAGGTTGTGGGGATCTTTGGTTTCACTGCCTGCTTTACCGAGGGACTGGGAAGTCTAGGGGGAGAATGGTTCGAGCCTCAGCTCCCCGCAGTAGAGCTGAGCCATACATTACTCCTGCACGTTTATAGACCAGCGACGGCGGTCGGTCCAGTATAGACAAGACAAGATCTGTATCCTAGGATCTGTAATACAAATTTCCTGAAATGGTCCTGTTTTAACCTAGAAATGGAGTGATAGTATAACAGTAAAGGAAGCACAACTTTTCCCTTTAAATTATCCTGGAACCGATTTGTCTGTTATTCCTGGAAATGTGTCCGGTGCAGTTGTTGCTAATGCGGTTCACATGAATAATCTCAGGAATGATCGGCTTCATGTGTGAGGAGCATTTGATGGTTCTGGACCTGTGCTCAATGGAGTTCAGAGGGATGGTGGGGGTGGTGGAGGGATGTATGGTTAAGTAAACCTACCAATGTTGAAAAGCCTGGATACAGTGGACATGGAGAGGATGTTTCCATTAGACAGAGAGTCTGTGATCTGACAGCACGGTCTCAGAATAAACTTGCTTCCCTTTAAAACTGAGATGAGAAAAAAAAATTGGCCAAAAGATGTCTGATCTGTGGAATTTGTTGCCGCAGAATTTGTTTGAGGCTGCCATTTGGGTCTATTTGTGAAGTTTAATATACTGATGATTGCTGAGTAGCTTCAGGGTCACAGGAGGAAGGCAGGAATATGGTGTTGGAATAAAAATCAGCCATGATTGAATGGTTGAGTGGTGGAGCAGACCAGATAGATTGAATCACCTAATTCTGTTCCTGTGTCTTGTGTCTTACCATGACTGAATGATGGCTCCTTCTTATCCCGTATTGTTTTGTGATGTGTGAGGGACAATTAAAGATTGTTCACTGAGATCATTATATTTGCCAACGTTTAAATTTCAGTGAGTTTTGTTCCTAGTAACATTAAGCAAAAATGTTTGGTCCTCCTTTTCATTGTTAACGTGCTTCATTATCTTTCATGTTAACGTTAGACCTGCAGTGAGAGATTTATTGGAAGAAAAACCACGACTGAAGACGAGGGAACAGCAACATGTGAACCAGCCCGAGGATTGAGAGCATCAACTGGAGAGAACCCATCTGACTCAGAGATTCCAGTGATTCAGTCAGGAGAAAGTTTGGTGAGTCTCATTTACTCAAACACTGTCCTTTAGACATTACATACCTGTACAAAGGAAGGTAGGAAATAGTTGGGAGTGAGACTGAATGTGCCCCGAAGAACCAGTTATGCCAGTACCAGTCAGACACAGTTGTGAAGAAGCTCCCCCCCCCCAATATTCCCTTTAAACTTTTCACCCTTCACCCTTAACCCATGTCCTCTGTTTTTTTTCTCCCTTAGCCTCAGTGGAAAAAGCCTGCTTGCATTCACTCTATCTATACCCATCATAATTTTATACATCTCTATCAAGTCACCCCTCATTCTCCTATGCTCCAGGGAATAAAGTCCTAAACTATTCAACCTTTCTCTGTAACTCAGTTTCTCAAGTCCCGGCAACATCCTTGTAAACCTTCTCTGCACTCTTTCGACCTTATTAATATTCTTCCTGTAATTCGGTGACCAAAACTGCACACAGTACTGCAAATTCCCCCTCACTAATGCAATATACAACCTCACCATTACATTCCAACTCTTATACCCAGTACTTTGATTTATAAAGGCCAATGTACCAAAAGCTCTCTTTACTACCCTATCTACATGTGATGACACTTTTAGGGGATTTTGTATCTGTATTCCTAGATCTCTCTGTTCTAGTGCCCTCCTCAGTACCCTACAATTTACCTTGTATGTTCTACCTTGGTTTGACTTTCCAAAGTGCAATACCTCACACTTGTCTGTATTAAACTCCATCTGCCATTTTTCCAGCTTGTACAGATCCCTCTGCAAGCTTTGAAAACCTTATTCACTGTGCACTACACCTCCAATCTTTGTATCATCAACAAATTTGCTGATTCAATTTACCAAATTATTATCCAGATCATTGATATAGATGACAAATAACAATGGACCCAGCATTGATCCCTGTGGTACACCACTAGTCACAGGCCTCCACTCAGAGTAGCAATCCTCCACTACCACTCTCTGACTTCTCCCATTCTCAATTCCCAATCAAATTTACTACCTCACCATGTATACCTTGTGACTGAATCTTCCTAACTAACCTCCCATGCGGGACTTTGTCAAAGGCCTTACTGAAGTCCATGTAGACAACATCCACTGCCTTGCCTTCATCCACTTTCCTTGTAACCGCCTCGAAAATCTCTAATATATTTGTTAAACATGGCACAAAGCCATGTTGACTCTCCTTAATAAGTCCCTGTCTATCTAAATAATTGTCGATCCTATCTCTTAGTACTCCTTCCAATAATTTACCCATGACCGACATCAAACTTGCCAGCCTATAATTTCCCGGATTACTTTTAGAGCCTTCTTTAAACAATGGAACAACATGAGCTATCCTCCAAATCTCTGGCACCTCACCCGTAGATAACGACTTTTAAATATATCTGCCAGGGCCCCTGCAATTTCAACACTAGTCTCCTTCAAGGTCCGAGGGAATATCCTGTCAGGTCCTGGAGATTTATCTACTCACCTCAAGATAGCAAGCACCTCCTCCTCTTCTATCTGTATAGGTTCCATGATCTCAATACTTGTTTGCCTTATTTCCATTGACTCCATGCCAATTTCGTTAGTAAATTCAGACACAAAAAAACCATTTAACATCTCCCCAATTTCTTTTGGTTCCATACATAGCCAACCGCTCTGATCTTCAAGAGGATCAATTTTATCCCTTAACTATCCTTTTGCTATTAATATACCTGTGGAAGCTCTTACTATCCTTCACATTGACTGCCAACGCTACCTCATGTCTTCTTTCAGCCCTCCTGATTTCTTCCTTAAGTATTTGTTTGCACTTTTTATACACTCCCTGTTTCTTATACATGTCATACATCTCTCTCTTCTTTATCAGAGTTCCAATATCCCTCAAGAACCAAGGTTCCTTATTCTTATTCACTTTGCCTTTAATCCTGAGACTTTGTTCCCAGGGTGTCCTCATGGGCCGTCCAGAAATGATTTCAGCTGGTGACAACCCTGTTTTCCCCTGTGGGGTAACCCTCATGTGGAATCGGGCTAATGGTCGGACCTTCAACCAAGTGAGTCCAGTCTCCGCTGTTAGTCTGGCTAGTTTACTCTTCAGCGTGCCATTGGCTCTTTCCACTCTGCCAGCGGCCCGTGGTTGGTGTACACAGCGGAATTGTTGCTTGATAGCTAGTTCGTTACGTACCCCTTTGTTTACTTTCACCACAAAGTGTGGGCCATTGTGAGAGCTCAGCATCTCTGGCAGGCCGTACCTGGGAATTATTTCCCGTAATAATATCTTCATAGCTGTCATAGCAGTATTATTGGTAGTTGGAATAGCTTCAATCCACCTACTAAGCAGATAATAACTAAGCAGTATCTATAGCAATGTACTCTAGGCAATTCAACTTGTAGACACAAAAAGATCCACCTAGCAAGGGAGACATACCCGGTGTGCAGGGTATAGGTTACCAACCATTCCCTCCTTTCCCAGGGGTGTACAATTGTGTATATGATCGACCAATATCGGTAAAAATTGTGTAGGAACACAAACCTGTCCCGCTGGATAATCCAAAAAGCTAGGTTGGGTTCTTTCTGGCATCCCATCTGGGACCACAATTTGCGTCCTCCTCAGAGACGTCCCCCTGAAAAGTACGTACCTCCCTCATGTCTGGCAAACCTGTTCTGCTTAAGTCACAGAGGGATGCTTGACGGGAACCCGAGGGGACTACAACTACCGAGGATTGTGCCGTACTTTTCGCTGTCTCATCCACTAAAGAATTGCATTTAGTGACTCAGTCGACATGTGGGTGTGGGCTGCTCATTTAATAACAACCAAAACGTGAGCGGTGTAGAGCGGTGAGTAAGTTGTTTACAAAGGTGGCATTACTAATGGGGTGGCCAGAGGAAGTCAGGAATCCCCATGTTCCCAGAGATCCCCGTAGTCATGTACAATTCCAAATGCATAATGGAGTCTGTATAAACGTTCCCACTTTAGTCTGTTGCTGGGATACAGGCACGAGTCAGAGCAAACAGCTCAGCCTTCTGGGCGGAGACAACTGCTTCAAAAGAGGCCTGTTCAATTACTTCACTGTCCGTCACTATCACATCGTTTCCCTGCTGGATCCACAAAAGAGCTTCCATCCTCAGAAAATGTTGCCTCAGGCTTGAGAGGATATTGAGGAAGGGATGGGAGAGTCTGTCCTTCTTTCATGGTGATCTGGATGCGGGGCAGTTGGTGCTGTCAACTTCATTGTCTGAAATTGAGCAGAGATTATGTGCCATGTCTTGGGTTCAGTCAATATTAAACGAGAGACTTACCAGATGTCCTGTCTTCACCTCAGACTCCTTCCAGTATCAGAGTTGGCCCGCGGCCAAGTCTTGCCAGTCTCCCTTGTTGCTGGAGGCTTGTTTCGTCAGGATGTAGGCAAGGAACCCTAGGCTCTTGGACTTGAACCCAGGGCAAACCCTAACGAAGGTATGGGCAGCCACCAGTCCTGTCTGTCGCCAAAGGAAATCCGGAACTTCGGCCAGTAATGCACTGCCCTCTTTTCCTTAATCCTGTCCAATCACCGTGACTGGGAACTTCTGTCCCTCGTGGGGTGCATGATATTGACTTTCCTCAGTTGAGCACCCCGTAGGGTCATAGCACAGAGTCACGTAGGGGTCGGCCGCTGGCAGAAGGGGTTCAAATGTGGTGGAGTCCAGATTAAGTGCCCACCACTGGGGATTCGGAAACTGGGGAAGCTGTCGGTTGTTCACCTGTCACAGGGTGACAGCATTGTCTGTCTCTCCTTTCCCCCTGTCCTCCACAATCAGCTCCTTTGTTTTTGTGACAATGAGGGAGAGTTTGTTTTCTTGATGCCATATAACAATCACAGCACAGAAACAGGCCATCTCGGCCCTCCTAGACCGTGCCGAACTCTTAATCTCACCTAGTCCCACCTACCCACACTCAGCCCATAACACTCCACTCCTTTCCTGTCCATATACCTATCCAATTTTACCTTAAATGACACAACGGAACTGGCCTCTACTACTTCTACAGGAAGCTCATTCCACACAGCTATCACTCTCTGAGTAAAGAAATACCCCCTCGTGTTTCCCCTAAACTTTTGCCCCTTAACTCTCAAATCATGTCCTCTCGTTTGAATCTCCCCTACTCTCAATGGAAACAGCCTATTCACGTTAACTCTATCTATCCCTCTCAAAATTTTAAATACCTCGATCAAATCCCCCCTCAACCTTCTACGCTCCAATGAATAGAGACCTAACGTTCAACCTTTCTCTGTAACTTAAGTGCTGAAACCCAGGTAACATCCAAGTAAATCGTCTCTGCACTCTCTCTAATTTATTGATATCTTTCCTATAATTCAGTGACCAGAACTGTACACAATATTCCAAATTTGGCCTTACCAATGCCTTGTACAATTTTAACATTACATCCCAACATCTGTACTCAATGCTCTGATTTATAAAGGCCAGCCTTCCAAAAGCCTTCTTCACCACCCTGTCTACATGAGACTCCACCTACAGGGAACTATGCACTGTTATTCCTAGATCTCTCTGTTCCACTGCATTCCTCAATGCCCTACCATTTACCCTGTATGTTCTATTTGGATTATTCCTGCCAAAATGTAGAACCTCACACTTCTCAGCATTAAACTCCATCTGCCAACGTTCAGCCCATTCTTCTAACTGGCATAAATCTCCCTGCAAGCTTTGAAAACCCACCTCATTATCCACAACACCTCCTACCTTAGTATCATCGGCATACTTACTAATCCAATTTACCACCCCATCATCCGATCATTTATTTATATTACAAACAACATTGGGACCAAAACAGATCCCTGAGGCACCCCGCTAGTCACCGGCCTCCATCCCGCTAAACAATTATCCACCACTACTCTCTGGCATCTCCCATCTAGCCACTATTGAATCCATTTTATTACTCCAGCATTAATACCTAACGACTGAACCTTCTTAACTAACCTTCCATGTGGAACTTTGTCAAAGGCCTTGCTGAAGTCCATATAGACTACATATATAGACCAAGGAGATGGTGGTGGACTTTAGGAGATCTAGGCCTCATATGGAGCCAGTGATCATTAATGGAGAATGTGTGGAGCAGGTTAAGACCTACAAGTACTGGGAGTGCAGTTAGACGAGAAGCTAGACTGGACTGCAACACAGATGCCTTGTGCAGGAAGGCACAGAGTCGACTGTACTTCCTTAGAAGGTTGGCGTCATTCAATGTTTGTAGTGAGATGCTGAGGATGTTCTATAGGTCAGTTGTGGAGAGCGCCCTCTTCTTTGTGGTGGCGTGTTGGGGAGGCAGCATTAAGAAGAGGGACGCCTCACGTCTTAATAAGCTGGTAAGGAAGGCGGGCTCTGTCGTGGGCAAAGTACTGGAGAGTATGACATCGGTAGCAGAGCGAAGGGCGCTGAGTAGGCTACGGTCAATCATGGAAAACCCTGAACATCCTCTACATAGCACCATCCAGAGACAGAGAAGCAGTTTCAGCGACAGGTTGCTATCGATGCAATGCTCCTCAGACAGGATGAAGAGATCATTACTCCCCAATGCCATTTGGCTTTACAATTCAACCGCCAGGAGTAAGATATGTTAAAGTGCCGGGGTTAGGACTCAATGTATTTAAGTAAACTACTTAAGAACTTTTTAAAAGCTATTTATTAATGCTTATTGAGATAGTGATTTAGATGCATATCATATTTTTACTGAGTTAAGTATTGTATGTAATTAGTTTTGCTACAACAAGTGTATGGGACATTGGAAAAAATGTTGAATTTCCCCATGGGGATGAATAAAGTATCTATCTATCTATCTATCTATCTATCTATCTATAATCCACTGCCTTACCCTCATCAACATTCCTCGTAACTTCTTCAAAAAATTCAATAAGGTTTGTCAAACATGACCTTCCACGCACAAATCCATGCTGGCTACTCCTAATCAGATCCCGTCTATCCAGATAATTATAAATACTATCTCTAAGAATACTTTCCATTGATTTACCCACCACTGATGTCAAACTGACAGGTCTATAATTGCTAGGCTTACTTCTAGAACCCTTTTTAAACAATGGAACCACATGAGCAATACGCCAATCCTCCGGCACAATCCACGTTTCTAATGACATCTGAAAGATCTCCGTCAGAGCTCCTGCTATCTCTACACAAACTTCAGATGTTATCTCTACACATACCAGTCAGATGTTGTTCAGACTTCAGACAGAGTCAGCAATCAAATGGTTGAGCATGGTGCGATGAATGTGCTGAGCTCCATATGTCACAATGCAAGAAGCATCTTAGGAAAGCCAGATGAGTTCAGGAAAGGGAATTTGTAGACATCATTGGGATGTGGTGGCACCCAACAGTCTGAGGGATTCAGGGGAACAAATTTGTAGAGAGATTGCAGACCATCCCAAGAAACAAAAGTTGATTCAGTAAGTGATTTTAACTTTCCATGTGTTGACTGGGACTCCCATACTGTAAAAGAACTAGATAGGATAGAGTTTGTCAAATGTGCCCTTAATCGGTACGTAAAATTCCCGATGTAGAAGTGTGTAATAAGCTGTTAGGCAATGATCAGGGCTGGCGACAGAAATTAGTGATCATAATGCCAAGAAATTCAAAATAAAGATGGAAAAAGAGAGGTCTGGAGCATGAGTTTAGATTCTAAATTGGAGAGAGGTCAATTTTGATGGTGTCAGAAAGGATCTGACAGGTGTGGTTTGGGACAGGCTGTTTTCTGATAAAGGAGTACTTTGTAAGTGGGAGGCCTTCAAAAGTGAAATTTTGAGGGTGTAGAGTTTCTATGTGCCTAACAATGTAAAAGTTGAAATGTAACTGGTGCAGGGAACCTTGGCTTTCAGGAGATACTGAAGCCCTGGATATTTTGTTCTTTTAAATGCCTCAGACTTTTGGGTGCTACCAAGACTCTTTAATCATCATCCATGCTCTGAGCTCATCTGAACTTCTTCTTTCTTTGTTGTCTGTTGGTTTCTAGCTTCCCAATAGCTTTTGCATTTTTGTTTGCCCTCTCTTTGGCTTTTATGTTGGCTTTGGCTCCTCATTACAGCCACTGTTGTGTCCTCCTGCCTTTCCAATGCTTGCATTTCTTTGGGATGTATCGATCGCTCAGCTCCCGAATTGCTCCCAGAAACTCCAGCCATTGCTGCTTCATTGTCACTCCAACCTTTTCCCTTCCAAACAAGTTTGTCCAGCTTCTCTGTCATAGAATCATGGAGACGTTCAATATGGAAACAGGCCATTTGGCCCATCTAGTCAATGCCAAAAAAACACTTAAGCTGTCTATTGCAAGTACCTGCACCGAGACCATCGCCCTCCATACCCCTACCATCCAGGCTTCCTTCAAAACCTCTTTGAAATGGTGAAACCGAGCTCATATTCACCACGTGCTGACATCTCATTCCACACTCTCACGACCATTTCAGTAAAGAGCTTTTCCAAATGTTCCCATTAAATTTTCATCTTCCCCACTTACCCATGGCCTCTGGTTGTCATCCCACACAACCTTGGTGGAAAAAGCTGTTTACATTTACCTTATCTATACCCTCATAATCTTGTATACTTCTAACAATTTCCCAAAGCAATGTACAATTTCCTTGTTTATGTTTAGAGCCTTTTTTAGGTGTATAAGATGATGAGGGGCATTGATCGTGTGGATAGCCAGAGGTTTATTCCCAGGGCTGAAATGGCTAACATGAGGGCGCATAGTTTTATGGTACTTGGAAATAGATACCGAGGGGATGTCAGGGGCAAGTTTTTTACACAGAGAGTGGTGGGTGCGTAGAATGCACTGCAGGCTATTTGTGTGAGAGTGTTTCAGTTACTGTGGGGCCAGGAGCCCATGCAGCTCAGTGGGAACAGGGAATAATACCAATGGAAAGAGTCAAACTGAGTCAGGTCACAGATTGGAGATGGCAGAAATGCCCCATTCTTATAGAGACGGGAAGAGCATCAGAGAGTTTGATGATCATTCCAGATACCAGCACTCTGCCCAGTTAGAAGATGATTTCCCTCTCCAACTTGGGATGAACTTCACTGTAAGAGTGTGTTGCCAGATCACACCTTAACAACTCAAGTGATCTCATATGAAAAGTTGTCCTACACAAATTGATGGATTTTGTAAATCTTTTTACAGGCTAAAAACAACAAGGAATTTATCTATGGGAATCTCGAACACAACACGCCAATTTTGCTGTCTCTGTCCAGATATTTAGTAAGTGAAGCAAGGGATACACTCGATCATCCTTCCTGCTCAGACTGTGGGGAGGGATTCATTTAGTCAACTGACCGACTGGCACAGCGGTCATTTTACACAGGGGAGAGGCCGTTCATCTGCTGTGACTGTGAGAATGGATTCAGTGGGTCTTCTCAACTGAAGGTACATCAGCAAGTTAACTCTGGACAAGGCCATTCACCTATTCTGTGTGTGGGAAGGGATTCAGTCGTCTTCCCACCTGTGGACACACCAGTCAGTTCACACTGGGCAGAGGCTGCTCATCTGCTGAAGTTGTGGGGCAGGATTCACTCGGTCTTCTGACCTAATGGCTCACCAGCGAGTTCATAACGGGGAGCAGCCGTTCACCTGCTCGGACTGTGGGAAAGGATTCACTTACTCATCCCAACTGATGGTACATCAGCGAGTTCACACCGGAGAGAGGCCATTCACCTGCTCAGACTGTGGGGAGGGATTCACAGAGTTCTCTGGCCTGCAAGCACACAAGTCAGTTCACACTGGCAAGAGGCCGTTCACCTGCTCAGACTGTGGGAAGGGATTCACTCTGTCATCTTACCTACTGACACACCAGTCAGTTCACACTGGAGAGTGGCCATTCACTTGCTCGGAGTGTGGGAAGGGATTCACTCGGTCATCTCAACTGAAGGTACATCAGCGAGTTCACACTGGGGAGAGGCCATTCACCTGCTCAGACTGTGGGAAGGGATTCACTTCGTCATCTCAACTGAAGGTACATCAACGAGTTCACACCGGAGAGAGGACGTTCATCTGCTCAGACTGTGGGAAGGGATTCACTCTGTTATCTTACCTACTGACACACCAGTCAGTTCACACTGGAGAGTGGCCATTCACCTGCTCGGAGTGTGGGAAGGGATTCACTCGGTCATCTCAACTGAAGGTACATCAGCGAGTTCACACTGGGGAGAGGCCGTTCACCTGCTCAGACTGTGGGAAGGGATTCACACAGTTGTCTGGCCTGCAAGCACACCAGTCAGTTCACACCGGCAAGAGGCCGTTCACCTGCTCAGACTGTGGGAAGGGATTCACTCTGTCATCTTGCCTACTGACACACCAGTCAGTTCACACTGGAGAGAGGCCATTCACCTGCTTGGAATGTGGGAAGGGATTCACTCGGTCATCTCAACTGAAGGTACATCAGCGAGTTCACACTGGGGAGAGGCCGTTCACCTGCTCAGACTGTGGGAAGGGATTCACACAGTTAGCTACCCTACAAGCACACCAGTCAGTTCACACTGGGGAGAGGCCGTTCACCTGCTCAGACTGTGGGAAGAGATTCACTCTGCCATGCAACCTACAGAAACACCAGCGAGTTCACACTGGGGAGAGGCCGTTCACCTGCTCAGACTGTGGGAAGGGATTCACTCAATCATCTCAATTGAAGGTACATGAGCGAATTCACACTGGGGAGAGGCCATTCACCTGCACAGACTGTGGGAAGAGATTCACTCTGTCATGCAACCTACAGAGACACCAGCGAGTTCACACTGGGGAGAGGCCGTTCACCTGCTCAGACTGTGGGAAGGGATTCACACAGTTATCTGTCCTACAAGCACACCAGTCAGTTCACACTGGGGAGAGGCTGTTCACCTGCACATTCTGTGGGAAGGGATTCACTCAATCATCTCAATTGAAGGTACATGAGCGAATTCACACTGGGGAGAGGCCGTTCACCTGCACATTCTGTGGGAAGGGATTCACTCAATCATCTCAATTGAAGGTACATGAGCGAATTCACACTGGGGAGAGGCCATTCACCTGCTCAGTCTGTGGGAAGAGATTCACTCTGTCATGCAACCTACAGAGACACCAGCGAGTTCACACTGGGGAGAGGCCGTTCACCTGCTCAGACTGTGGGAAGGGATTCACTCAGTCATCACAATTGAAGGTACATGAGCGAATTCACACTGGGGAGAGGCCATTCACCCCCTGTTAATGTGGGAATGTATTCACTCAGTCATCTAACCTTATGTAACTCTCGCTCCGGCTAGCAGCTTAATATAGGGGTGATAGCCCCCTACCTCGGCCAAATTTGGGTGGATGCTGTGCCGTGTCCCCTGTTACAAATCAGTACCCCAAAATAACAAAAGGTACACAATATGTGATTAATAATTCTTACTTTGACTATAGGGTTAGTGAAGTAAAAAAAAACAGGGCCCACTCTCCCCATTCGTGGCTTCTCATCTCTCCTAAGCAAAAGCCCATGAAATTCTCTCATCCAGACTCACAAGAAGGAACATTTCTGTCATTGGATAGCCCAGCACTCCAAAACCTTCTTATCTCTAGTTGTAACCTAGACATTGCTGCTACAGAGAAACCATTACCTTAGCAGTGAAACATTACAGAGAGGCCATTAAATCAACAGTGAAACCTTACAGCGTGTTACACTTACAACACACTACCGGGTTCACACAGGGGAGAAAGTTTCAATAAGCTGCATGCTGGATATTTGTCCATCAATGTTGCTGAATGCAATTTTGAGAGTGACTGTAGGTGTTGAACTCTGCAGTAATTGCTGCTGCTCCCCAGGCATGGGAGGAGTTTCTTCTGCTGCATATTCACCTTTAATGGGACTAGATCTGTGACAAATGAATCAGTTCTATCTTAAACACTGTCTCCGGTACTTAGTGAATTTATAACACACCTAGTATACAGTAGAGAGTCAACTCAGGCCAGCTGAACCCTGCCATTGATTCTGTTCCACAACAGATCTTTCAAATCTTCCCCTGTTGTTCACCTCTCACTCTCCCTGGGATGAGGTCCAAATAGTCACCACTGTGTGGGTGAAGAGGTTTCCCTTGAATTTTCTGCAGACTGAAGAAGTCGAGCTGACTGCAGTTCTGTCTGAGATGTTCTTCGCCCCTCTAATCTCCGGGCTGAGGAAGAATGACATTGGGAGTTAACCTCCTTAATCACGATTCATGTCCACATTATGGATCACTTTCCCCACTTCTAAAGTGTTGTTAGCGAACATCACTGTCCTCTAAAGACTGAAAGCAGAGTGGGAAACCATCAATTGGATTTTCAACGAAGCTGGTTCAGAAACCAGAGGCGAGTCTGCACAGAGCAGAGTTTGGGGCTCTAAACGATGGTCGGGGTAAGAACGTATGATGAGGAGAAGGGATTCAGCAGCAGGGCATGGCAACGAATGACATTTGGAAGCAGATTGACGGAGAAAGTAACTAGGTTATCTGACTGATGACACAAACACTACCTGTGGTGAGGTGCTCCACTGGTTGAGGAACACGTGTGTTGGGAATGGTTTTATCTATTGGGGGAGATGCTCCTGCTTGTTTATCCTGTAATATAACCAGATGGATTGACCTATCTGAAATAATGTATTGATGATCATATAATTTGTAAGATTTTGACTCTAAAACTGGATCAGGCTTGAATTTATGGTGCCTTCATGAGGTGATGGAGGGCATTCGTGAGTTTGTGTTTTAAAGCAAGATTTTGGTGAATGATATTTGCCACTTGATTGTACCTTTGTAAGTAATCAGATTGAGTTAAACTGCTGCAGGATCCTGGAAAGTGTTGGATTGTGTCTGGTTTCACTTGGCCTTTTCTGCACTTACTGCCTTGTTTGTTTATATTTCAAGTATTCTGCATTTTTTTTCTTTTGTTAACCACTTTGTCCTGTATTTGGACGCTAATTGGCAGACAAAATAATTTGGTTATCTGACTGACGAACAATGCCTGTGGTGGAGGCACATGTGTGTGTTGAGAATGGTTATACCTATTGAGGGAGTTATTCCTGCTTGTTTATCCTGTAATATTATATCCAAATGGTTATTTGAGATGATCCTATCTGAAATAATGTATTGATTATCATATAAATTGGTGGATTATGTCCTTAACTGAATCAGGCTTGAATTTAGGGTGCCTTAATGAAGTTACCGTGGTCATTCATCCATTTGTATTTTAAAGCAAGATTTTGGTGAATGATATTTGCCACTTGATTGTACCTGCGTAAGTAATCAGATTGAGTTAAACTGCTGCAGGATCCTGGAATGTGTTGGACTGTGTCTGGTTTATCTTGGCCTTTTCTGCACGTACTGCCTTGTTTGTTTGTATTTCATGAAGTTTTGATTTGTTTTACTTTTGTTACCCACCTCGTCCTGTATTTCCGCAAGGAACTCCTCTGTTTTCGGGAAGAGGTCTCCAACACTCAGTTAGGTGCTCGATGCTTCCTTGTCACCATCTTATCTGCTCAGATCATTGGGATGTCTCCCATGGAGGGTCATACTCATTTCACTGGTTAATGTTTTCTTCCAGAGTGATGATTTATTTTTCTGAGCCAGCTTCTCATTTAAGTTTTCTGATCTGTATTTCTTATCATAATTGCATATACACACATGGAGTCTGTTCAGTTCCTCCGCCATATCATTATCTCCATTTACAATTTCTCCAGCATCATTTTCTTTTGGTCCTATATCTACTCTCACCTGTCTTTTACTCTTTATATACTTGAAAAAGCTTTTAGTATCCTTTTTGATATTATTTGCTATCTTTCTTTCATAGTTCTTCGTTTCTATATTAATGACCTTCATACTTTCCTTTCATAAGTTTTTTAAAAAACTTCCCAATCCTCTGTCTTCACACTAAGTTTTGCTTCCTTGTATGCCCTCTGCTTTGCTTTTACTTTGACTTTGACTTCTCTTGTCAGCCACGGTTACATCCTTTATCCATTCGAAAACTTCTTTTTCTTTGAAATATATCTGTCTTGCACTTTCCTCACTTCTTGCATAAACTCCAGCCACTGCTGCTCTGTCGTCCTTCCTGCTAGTGTCCCTTTCCAGTCAACCTTGGCCAGTTCCTCTCTCATGCCACTGTAATTTCCTTTACTCCACTGAAATATTGACACATCTGATTTCAGCTTCTCTTTCTCAAATTTCACAGTGAACTCAATCATGTTGTCATCACTAAGGGTTCCTTCACTTCCATCTCTCTAATTACCTCTGGTTCATTACACAATACCAAATCCAGTACAGACGATCCCCTAGTGGGCTCAACAACAAGCTGTTCTAAAAAGCCGTCTCGTAGACATTCTAGAAATTCACTCTCTTGAGTTCCATTGCCGACCTGATTTTCCCAATCCACTCTTCCAGTAGCGATCTGATTTTCCCAATGATTTTCCTTGATTTTGACCCCTTGTCAAAATGTCTGCTACTGTGAATAGATCAGCGAGTAAAAGACGACCTGATTTCCAAAAGGCATAAAGTTAGAGATGACAAATTTCTTTAATATTTAAGGAAGATTACATTTTTATTTCAATCTATTACAGTTTGAAAATAACAACAAAAGGAAAAGGGCCAGAAGCAAATGTTTGGGCGCCCTACATGTTCAGTAGCACTCCCTTTGGCAAGTATCACAGCTTGTAGACACTTTTTGTAGCCAGCCAAGAGTCTTTCAATTCCTGTTTGGGCAAATTTCTGGGTTCAGACATTAGTAGCAATGTACTTACTGTGGAAATTACAAATCACAATATTATTAGAATCACAGAGCCAAGCAGCAATGAAACAGGCCCATCAGCCCTTCTAGTCAATGCCGACCTGTTTTTGTTGTTACTGCCCATTTCCAGCTACCTGCACCAGAGCCTCCATACACCTCCCATCCACGTCCTCACCCAAATTCCTCTTTAGTGTCTAAATCAAACCCACATCCTCCAAATCCACAGGCAGCTCATTCCACACTCTCACCAACCTCCGAGTGAAGAATTCCCCTTCAGATTCCCCGAAAATAATTCACTTTCACCCTGAACTTATGTCCAATGTTAGGGTGAGAGTGAGGATGGGGCAGAGAGGGAAGACAGTAAGGGGAGGGGTGGTCGAGTGCGGAGAGGGAAACAGAGCGAAGTGTTTATACTTAATATTTTTGAGAAAAACTAATTGTTTGAACTTGCTGCAAACCTACTCCCCATATCCTGTATATTCTTAACCAGATTATTGATCGAGATGACAAGTAGCAATGGTTGATGTTCAAAGTAAATTTTATTATCAGAGTACATAAATTTTATATAGTCACATACCACATAAAACCCTGAGATAGTTTTTCCTACAGGAACACTTAGCAAATCTTTAGAATAATAACAGGATCAATGAAAGATCAAGTGAAGCATCGAATTCAACTGTGCAAATGCAAATATAATTAAATATCAATGAATAATGAGAGCAATGGGTTGTAACCCTGGGGAACCTCACTAGGCCGGGGCCTCGAGTCCAATAAACAGCCTCCCACCATCACTCTCTGCTTCCTACCATCAAGACAACTGTGCATCCAGTGAGCTAGCTCTCCCTGGATCCCGTGTGATCTGACTTTCCACAGCAACTTACCATGCTGAACCTTATCAAAGGCCTCACTGATGCCCATATCAGCCCCGATCCTGGGACAGAGGTGTCACCGATCAGAGGGCATGGATTTAAGCAGAGGATGAAGAGGTTTAGAGGGATCTGAGGAAGAGATTTCTCACTCAGAGGGTAGTTGGAATCTGGAACTCACTGCCCGAGGTGGTGGTGGAAGCAGGTCCCTTCACAACATTTATGAAGAGGATGAGCATTGAAACTGCCGAGATACAGTCGGCTATGAACCAAGTGCTGATAAATGGGGCCAGTGTAGACAGTGAGTGGATGGTCAGAACAGGTATGGCCGGCCAAAGGCCTGTTTCCGTGCTGTGTGATCCACCACTCCGGACATGCTAAATTAACGATGGTGGCACCGCAAGGCATTGATTTCAAAACTCCACACCCCTCTCCAACCTGAAATAAACCAGACTGCACCCTTTTGTCACCACTGTGAGTATCAGTTTCTGTCAAGGTAGCATAGAGATTGGTCACTTCTGCTAAACAACTGGCAATTGATGAAGTTTCTGTGTCTTCTTACATTAATGTTGCTGCCTTACAGCAAAACTAACCCTCTCACTGTGTCAGAATCAGTGATTAAATCAGACCCCAAACACTGTGCTTTCACCCCTGCACGTTATAACTGGAACCATCTCACTGAGGGTCTGATGGAGACATGGGATCACATCTCCCCTGCTTCTGACATTTCAAATACCCTCAGAATGGTTTTCTCATTCAGTCTGAAGGTTATGGTACATTCAGCTCGTCGTCAGACCTGACAAACCATGTCTTCCCACAGCTGGTTCCACCTGTTGGTGTGTCCTCTTTCCTCCACCTCCAGGGAAGCTGCATCTCCACACAAACTCCTCACTTGAGACGACTGTCTGTACCCGTGACACAGGAAATCACATCACTGTCACTCTCCTGATACCGTGTCTGACCTGCTCACCTCCGGGTATCCTCCATCAACAAACCTCTTCCTCAGTCACCACCTGTGAGATTATAAAAACACTATTAAAACGATCTATCAGACAGCTCCTGTACCCCTCCACCTCTGACCATGCTGCGCTGGTTATAACTCTTTCTCCCTTTGCAAACTCCAGATGTCCCACTAGATCCGAACCATCTGTACAAACCCGTGTCCTCCTCTGATGCAAAGGTCACTGACCTCTCCCCCCCCCTTCCCAATCTGCAGTCGCAGCCCATGATGGTGACAGCGGCTCGCAGACTCTACGGCTTTGTAACAAACACAATGTTAACAGCAAGATTGCACAGTAATTAATATGAACAGAGAATTGCTGCTTCCTGAAAGGACACGCCAACTGGCTCATCCAATTGCTCAGATTCTCCCTAATTAACAACTTATTTTGTCCCGGGACCTCTCTTCCCCGGGTTACGGAACGTCCGATCACCACTCTGCTCCCACATCCCTCATCCGACCACTCACCCCACACCTATACATCCACCTATCAGCTCTATCCACACACACAGACAGATCCCCTTCGTTCCAAGCATCCTTCCGGCTCGGGGAACCACAACTTACCGATCCCACAGGGTTCGGGCGCAAAGCTAAAACCGGGGCTGCCGTACCGGAGAGCCCGGAGCTTCCAGCCGTCCGGCAGAGCTCGATCCCAGGCCTTTCCCTCTGCAGTCGGCCCCGATTTACACAACCCCGGGAGCAGCCCCTTACTCACCGCTGCCCGAATAGGAAAACGCCGCGCCTGCGTTTAGCAGGAGGTACTCCGAAGCAACACCGGTGGACAGAGGTCTGCACAGCGGCACCAGTGGCCGGAGGCGGAAGGGGCACCGGAGAGGTAAATCACAAATAATACGTACACAACGCTGGAAGAACTCAGCATCCGTGAGAAAAGAGTAGCCAACGTTTCGGGACGAGACCCTTCATCAGGAATGGGGGGGGAAGAGAGGGCCGAAGCCCAGTAATAGAGATAGGGGAGGGGGAAGGGCTAGAGACGCCAGGTGGAGAACCAATCAGAGGAAAGATAAAGGGGGGTGGGGATAAGCACCAGTGTAGAGGCGGCCGCACGGGAGCAGCGGACACAACAGGCGACCCCGGAAGATTCACAGGTGAAGTGTCGCCTCACCTGGAAGGATGTTTGGACAATGGAGAGAGTTCGACCGTCCGGCCCTTTCACTGTGACACCCCGAACTCCACATCAAATCCGTCCAAACAAATCTGGGTGAACTTTAATGACCAATAAATATAATTCCTCTCAGCGATCAGCTGTCTGAGTGATTCCCTGATTCTGAGAGGAAGGGGTATCTATGGTCCACACTGTCAGGGTGTTGAGTTTACCAGGAGACAAAGACTGCAGGGACGAGAGGTTTTCTGTTGACTAATAACTGTGTGTGGACCCCGCTGGCAATTCTGGTGTTGTGACCCGAATCGAGACAAACACCACGCTGCCCACTCCACCAACAACACGGCACAGCCGGACACATAACAGCGGACTTTACATCCCACAACACTGGATTCAGTGATGAAACCCGTGATTAATGTTGTTGTCCCACTGAAAAGTCCATTAAGGTGCTTTTAAATGCCAGCGCTCTCCCACAGGTGACGTCACACAGCTCCTCCCCCCACGCGCTTGACGTCACACATGGGCTCCCCACACCGGGATCTGCACTCCCGTGCGCCCTGTCTTACGTCACCCACGCGCTGCTGTGCTCGAGCTTTATCGGTTAAACGGCTGGGCTAATAATCACGTGACCAGCCCCTCCCGCACCGCTGTCAACAGAGGATTCAGGAGCTGCGCTATTCCCATTGGTGCGAAGCGATGTCAATCACAGGTTACAACCATTCGTGGAGGCGGACAAGCCGAGTGGGCGTTACCCCGCTGAGTTCGTCTCCCGCTCAACCGCCGACCGCCTCCTCAGAGCGGCGAAAACCTCAAAGTAAATGTCCGCTTTCTGATTTATTTCCATTTCCCTCCGAGGGAAGTTGGGGGCTTTTGTGAAGCGTCTCCTGCGGCCGGAGTCTGATGTATCGCTGAGAGGTAGGACGAGACCGCTCGGCCCGTCGGTTTGATGCCGGTTCCCCGGGGAGGGATTTTATTGAAAGGGTAAAGATGGTGAGAGAGGGGGCGGACAGGATGTTTGTCCCGGTGGGGACAGGAGGGGCTCATCTGTGGAAATCCCGACAGAAGACAGGGGGGGATTTTATTGAAAGGGTGAAGATGGTGTGAGAGGGGGCGGACAGGATGTTCTGGGTAACCACGCCAGAGGAATCATCTCCATACTATCTCGTCCTGTCAACATTCGGTATCTTTCAATGAGATCCCCACACACTCCTCTGAATTCCGGCGAGTACAAGCCCAGACCCGGCAAACGCTCATCTTATGTTAACCCCTTCATTCCCGGAATCATTCTCGTGAAACTCCTCTGGACTCTCTCCAGTGACAACTCATCCTTTCTGCGATATGGAGTCCAAAACTGTAGACAATTCTCCAAATGCAGCCTGACTAGTGTCTTAGAAAGGCTCAGCATTATCTCCTTGCAGATATATTCGATTCCCCTTGAAATAAACACTAACATTGCACTTGCCTTATTTACCATAGAAACGACCTGTAAATGAAACTTCTGGGTGTCAAAAGGGGGGTGCAGGTAGTGGAGCCAAATGCAACACACAGACACGGAGGTGCTAGGAACAGGGCTCGGTTTGTCAGGAAAGCAACGGCAGAAACGACGCTGGACATTGACACACAGGCCCTGGACGAGACTAGGATTCAGGGCCGGGGCCAGGAGTCAGACAAGGAAAGCGGGACCAGGATAAGGAACTTGGTACTCGGTACCTGGACTAGGACTCCGAGCCAGAGACTGGACAGGGCCCGATTGGTACCAACGTCACCCTGTGACCCACCGTCTCCCGAAGGAGAGAAGCTGCTTTTCACCCTGATGTCCCTCACCAGGTCATCCAGGAAGGATTTCAGCTGCCGTCTGTCATTCCCCGACACAACATTCCCCTTCCCCTTTCCCTTCCATCCGAGGATGACTCGTAGGGACTTCACTAGCCTCGGCATGCTAGGCCAGCGAAGCGAGGCTAGTTTAGGCCGATGGTTTGCACTCACAGAGGAGTGAATAAACTCTCTGATCTCCTCCACAGGTATCAATGGGGATTTCTCAGGAGGGGTGAGTATGTCCATTGTCTCGCTATCAAAAGAGTCTCCCTCCAATCCCTCACTGCAGACAGATTCCCCATCTTCCTCCTCATGTGGTGTATAAGGTGGCTGCCCCTGTAACCCACACTGCACAGCGGGTACCTCCCTCATACCTTCCCGCTCCACCGTCGCATCAGTCTTATCCACAGTTACGACGATGGAGGGAAAATCCCCAGTGACTCCCTGCAGGCCATTAGTTGTTGGGGGTCGGCATGCAGGTTATATCACCCTCCCCAGGAGACAAGTATGAAGGGGACCCCAGCAGCTCTGGTCCAAGGAATTCACCGGCAGCCTGATGCTGACAGTGAGAGAGCTTGGTCTCCTCTCCGCTCATAATGTTTAATACACTTGCCCCCAGGGAGGCGCTTACTGCTAAGTCCTGGGTGGAGGACTCCAGGTCTGTTTCAGTTGTGCAAACAGGCCTAGCACTAGCTTCCTGCACAACCACACCACCTACCACAGGACTGGTGGCTACATCTGGGGGTTCAGGGTTAGAAGCACCTTCCACCCGGATTCCCACCCCTTTCTGGGACTCCTCCGCATCTACATTCCCTGCCCTCTTGGGGTAACATTCCCTTCAAGCGGGAGGAGCACACAGGTACGGGATTCACCGATGGATCGTTACTCCCAGGTTCCATGGGTATAAAACACAATGGCATACACAGCACACAGACACTTATGAAAGCAATGACAATATCCACAGATGGACTGGGCACAAATAAGCACAATTAAGTTTTTTTCCTACTTGGTCCCTCTCTCTACCTCATCGAAGTGTCCCGTGTCCTTCTCTCCACTCTTTCCATTCCTTTCTCTTCCGTCACTGAACGCGTTAAACAATATATTTTACGGTTGAGTCTACATATTGATTAAGCGATGAAAAAACAGAAGTGCAAACCTTGTTGCGAAATCAAACGATATTCATAGCGGAATGAGAGAAAATAAAAAAGTGAGTTGGGAGAACAGAGAGTGATAGCCCACTCTGTTGGAGAGAAAATGATTCAGAATGCAATACGTTTCAAACAGAAAATGAAGAGACGATTGATATGGAATTCACATGAATTACGGATAGGTGATAGAGAACGACAGCAGAGCAGAGAAAATCAACAAACGGGAGACATTCAGTGCAATATCATAAGAACATCTGACAAAGGAGCAGAAGTCGTCCATTCGGCCCATCAAGTCTTTTCCACCATTTCATCATGAGCTGATCCAATCTCCCCTTTAGTCCCATTCCCCCGCCTTCTCACCATAATTTTTGATGCCCTGACTACTCAGATACTCAGCACTACCGGCCCATCCACCTATCTTTGTATCATGGGCAAACTTAGCCACAATGCCATCTATTCCATAATCCAAATCGTTGATACACAACGTAGAAAGAAGCGGCCTCAACATGGACCCCTGTGGAACACCACAGGTAACCGGCACCCAACCAGAATGGGATCCTTTTATTCCCACTCTCTGTTTCCTGCCAATCAGCCAACGCTCTATCCACGTATGTAACTTCCCCGCAATTCCATGAGCGGGGAAATCTTGTTTAGCAGCCTCATGTGCGGCACCTTGTCAAAGGCCTTCTGAAAATCCAAATACACAACATCCACTGCATCTCCCTTGTCTCGCCTATTTTTAATTTCCTCAAAAAAAAAATGCACTAGGTTTGTCAGGCAGGAATTTCCTTTAAGGAAACCATGCTGAGTTCTGCCTATCTTGTCATATGCCTCCAGGTACTCCGGAACCTCATCCTCGACAACCGATTCCGACAACTTCCCAACCACTGATGTCAAGCTAACAGGTCTATAATTTCCTTTTTTGCTTTCTTGCCCCCTTCTTAAATAGCGGACTGTCATTTCCAATCTTCCAGTCCTCCGGAACCAGGCCAGAATCTATCGACTTTTGAAAGATTCAATACACTTGACAATGAAAATTATTTTACAGATGCACAAAATTGATAGCTTTGTTGACAGTGAGGTAGAAATTCGTACTTACTTGTTTGGACAATGTGAACTGCACTTTCATGGCAACCATTGTCTATTCCGTGTTTTTCCCCGACGTGCTGCCTTGATGCGCACGTGCATTAAACTGTCTGAAATGAATGACCCACATGAACAGTCTTTCACATGTCCAGCTACTCTGTGCGGTAATAAGCCAATGGGCCGTCGGTTATGGTATGGAATTGATCAGCTTCTCAGATAGTCCTCGACGGGCACACAGGGGTCAATATTGAGGTACCCACTGAGTCAGTTCCACGGATGAGTAGGGCTGGAATATTCACAAAGAGTGAGAGGATCTGGAGAGTGCTGATGCAGGGACGGACAAGGAAATGGACGGCCAGAATTCACTGAAGGCAGGGATGCGGGTTGATATTAGCGACATACAAATGTTCAGTAGTGGATAATACAATGGACGCAGTAGGAGTGGAAGTGGAAGCTTTAGCGTAAGTTCGCGTGAGGTGTTGGCTTTCTTTGTTCATTTTCATGTAATTAATTGACGCAGAGATTTAGGTGCAGACCTGCCTAGTTGCATACCGAGGCTACAGCAATTTCAGTGTCCACAATGATGTCTCCATCACACCAGAGAGAGAAAAAAATACAACAACAAGCGAGTTTGGGTGCTCGGAGTGCCGAATATTTGCTTACGGTCCACGTGTTTAATCCTGAGCTTCTTGCTTCACCTCAGTTTAATTCTTATTCCACTGACATTCGGACTATTTCTCCGCCTGCGGCCTTCTCCGCTGACATCGTGAGGCCAAAAACTAGACTGAACTACGTAAAAAAAGAACCAACTACAACAATATGGTGAAAGCTACACTAGACTACAGACCTACACAGGACTGCGTAAAGTGCACAAAAACTGCAGGCATTACAATAAATAATAAACAGGACAATAGTGCAAGGTGTCAGTCCAGGCTTCGGGTATTGAGGAGTCTGATAGCTTGGGGGAAGAAACTGTTACATAGTCTGGCCGTGAAAGCCCGAATGCTTCAGAGCCTTTTCCCAGACGGCAGGAGGGAGAAGAGATTGTATGAAGGGGTGCGTGGAGTCCTTCATAATGCTGTTTCCTTTGCGGATGCAGCGTGTAGTGTAAATGTCCGTGATGGCGGGAAGAGAGACCCCGATGATCTTCTCAGCTAACCTCACTATCCGCTGGAGGGTCTTGCGATCCGAGATGGTGCAATTTCTGAACCAGTCAGTGATGCAGCTGCTCAGGATGCTCTCAATACAACCCCTGTAGAATCTGATGAGGATGTGGGATGGGAGATGGACTTTCCTCAGCTTCGCAGAAAGTAGAGACGCTGCTGGGCTTTCTTTGCTATGAAGCTGGTGTTGAGGGACCAGGTGAGATTCTCCGCCAGGTGAACATCAACAAATTTGGTGCTCTTAACGATCTCTACGGAGGAGCCGTCGAGGAGTGGTCGCTCCGTGCCCTCCTGAAGTCAACAACCATCTCTTTTGTTTTGTTCACATTCAGAGACAGGTTGTTGGCTCTGCACCAGTCCGTTAGCTGCTGCACCTCCTCTCTGTAAGCTGACTCGTCGTTCTTGCTGATGAGACCCACCACGGTCGTGTCATCGGCGAACTTGATGATATGATTCGAGCTGTGTGTTGCAGCACAGTCGTGGGTCAGCAGAATGAACAGCAGTGGACTGAGCACGCAACCCTGGGGGGCCTCTGTGCTCAGTGTGATGGTGTTGGAGATGCTGCTCCCGATCTGGACTGATTGAGGTCTCCCAGTCAGGAAGTCTAGGATCCAGTTGCAGAGGGAGGTGTTCAGACCCAGTAGGCTCAGCTTTCCAATCAGTTTCTGAGGGATCATTGTGTTGAATGCTGAACTGAAGTCTATGAACAGCATCCGAACGTATATCTTTTTTGTCCAGGTGGGTTAGGGCCAGGTGGAGGGTGGTGGCAATGGCGTCGTCTGTTAAGCAGTTGAGACGGCACGCAAACTGCAGGGGGTTCAGTGTGGGGGGCAGCAGGGTCTTGGTATGCCTCATGACGAGACTCTTGAAACACTCCATGATTTTGGATGTAAGTGCAGGACACTGAAGACTTCTTCGGCACGGGGACGATGGTGGCGGCCTTGAAGCAAGTTGGAACGCTGGCGCTGCTCAGGGAGATGTTGAAGATGTCAGTGAGAACATCTGCTAGCTGGTCTGCACATCCTCTGAGCACTCTACCGGGAATGTAATCTGGTCCAGCAGCCTTCCGTGGGTTGACCCTCCACAGGGTTCTTCTCACATCGGCCACGGTGAGACACAGAACCTGGTCATTCGTAGGAGGGGTGGACTTCCTCACCACCACGTCATTTTCCGCCTCAAAACGAGCGTAGAAGTTATTCAGCGCATCAGGGAAGGAGGCATCACCCGCACAGTCAGGTGATGTTCTGTAATTGGTCATCTCCTGGATGCCCTTCCACATACGCCGCGTGTCGTCACTGTCCTGAAAATGGCTGTGGATTAGGTGGGCGTGTGCACGCTTTGCCCCTCTGATGACCCGGGACAGTTTGGCCCTCGCTGTTGTTAGGGCTGCCTTGTCGCCTGCTCTGAAGGCGGAGAGCTGCGCACGCACTTCTGCGGTCATCCATTGCTTCGGGTTAGCGCGCATAGCGATTTTCTTGGACAGGGTAACGTCATCAATGCACTTGCTGATGTAGCTGGTCACTGATGCTGTGGACTCATCTGTTGATAGAGTCGCCATCGGTTGCAGCCTCCCTGAACATGTGCCAGTTAGTGTGCTCAAAGCAGTCTTGAAGAGCGGAGATGGCTCCTGCTGTCCAGGTTTTCACCTACTTCTCAACAGATTTGGAGCCTCTGACGAGCGGTCTGTATGCTAGGATTAGCATAACAGAGATGTGGTTGAGTAACTGAGGTGGGGGCGGGGCTCCGCCCGGTACGCGTCGGGAATGTTTGTGTAAACCTGGTCCAACACGTTCTCCCCTCTCGTTGCAAAGTACACATACTGATGGAATTTGGGAATCACCAGCGACAATAAACTGTCCATCAGGGTATTAGCAGTTCTGCAATAGCCCCGTACAGTTCACAAAGCGTCGCCTGAGCATTAGCGCTGGGGAGAATGCAGACACTGACTATGAGGGCAGTGGTGAATTCCCGTGGTAAGTAAAGTTGTTAAACCGTACACTGCTGATGCTTCTGTATAACGTCAATCCGCTCATTTCGCTCAGGCTGGTTTTATAAGATTTCCTTCTTCCGCGTTTAAACAAATTTCGACCTGTTTGCTCCCCCTGCCTTGGCTGACCATATCGTGCACTTGCTGCTTTCGAAGATACCTCCCTCCCTGTGGGCGATACACAAAAAAAATCATGTGGAACTTGTACATTCCGCCACACCACACATAGACCAATGCTATTCTACCCTCCATACGGCAATATAACTTGTCACCGGAGGCAGTGGAAGGTATCAAGTCTGTCATAAAATCACTTTCTGTTCAGGAAGTCCTGGTACCAACCTGCAGTCCCTGTAAATCTCCTATTCTACCAATTCCGACACCATGTCGCGATAATGAGTGACAATTTGTACAAGGGCTAAGGGCTATTAACAAAATAGTTGTACCTCTTCCTTCCGTCCTAGCCAATACTGTACTGTCGTCATCCTCTCCATATTACTGCCGCATGTGAATGTTATTCTATTATATACTCTGTTCTGCCTTTTTTCTCCATCTCATTACATAAGGACAGTCAGTAATTGTTTGCTTTCTCATACAGTGGTGGACAGAGAACTCGGACCAGGTTGCATCATGGGTAAACTGAGAGCCCCTCGGTTTATGCCGCGGCCGTCACACAAGATTTAAAGAGCCCTACGGTTGCCAGGGAAAAGTGGAATTTTACAAAGTGTCGATTATCTGTTTATTATCTCTCCCGCCCGGGTTAATTGTGAAAAAGATATTGTGAAAAAGATATAGGCCCGGAACATCGACTGTTTGCTCTTTTACATAGATGCCGTCTGGACCGCTGAGTTCCATATAACCATATAATAATTACAGCACGGAAACAGGATATCTCGGCCCTTCTTGTCCGTGCCGACGCTTACACTCACCTAGTCCCAGTGGCCTGCACTCAGCCCATAACCCTCCATTCCTTTCCTGTCCATATACCTATCCAATTTGACTTTAAATGACAATACCAAACCTGTCTCTACCACTTCTACTGGAAGCTCGATCCACACACCTACCACTCTCTGAGTAAAGAAGTTCCCCCTCGAGTTACCCTTAAACTTTTGCCCCCTAACTGTCAAATCATGTCCTCTTGTTTGAATCTCCCTTACTCTCAATGGAAAAAGCCTATACATGTCAACTCGATCTATCCTCCTCATTATTTAAATAACTTTATCAAGTCCCCCTTCAACCTTCTACGCTCCAATGCATAAAGATCTAGCTTGTTCAGACTTTCCCTGTAACCTAGGTGCTGAAACCCAGGTAACATATCTAGTAAATCTTCTCTGTACTCTCTCTATTTTGTTGATATCTTTCCTATAATTCGGTGACCAGAACTGTACACAATACTCCAAATTCGGCCTTACCAATGCCTTGTACAATTTTAACATTACATCCTAACTCCTTTACTCAATGTTCTGATTTATAAAGGCCAGCATACCAAAAGCTTTCTTCACATCCCTATCCACATTAGATTCCACCTTCAGGGAAAAAATGCACCATTATTCCTAGATCACTCTGTTTTTCTGCATTCTTCAATGCCCTACCATTTATCATGTATGTCCTATTTGGATTATTCCTACCAAAAAGTAACACCTCACATTTAAACTCCATCTGCCATTGTTCAGACCGCTCTTCTAACTGGCCTAAATCTTTCTGCAAGCTTGGAAAACCTACTTCATTATCCACAACGCCACCTACCTTAGTATCATCTGCATACTTACTAATCCAATTTACCACCCATCATCCAGATTATTAATGTATACGAGAAACAACATTGGATCCAGTAGAGATCCCTGAGGCACACCACTAGTCACCGGCCTCCAACCTGACAAACAGTTATCCACCACTACTCACTGGCATCTCCCATCTAGCCACTGTTGAATCCATTTTACGACTTCAATATTAATACCTAACGATTGAACCTTCCTAACTAACCTTCCGTGCGGAACCTTTGGACTGAAGTCCATATAGACAACATCCACTGCTTTACCCTCGTCAAATTTCCACGTAACCACTTCATAAAATTCAATAAGATTTGTTAAACATGACCTTCCACGCACAAATCCATGCTGACTATTCCTAATCAGACCCTGTCTATCCAGATAATTATATATACCATCTCTAAGAATACTTTCCATTAATTTACCCACCAGTGACGTCAAACGGACAGGCCTATAATTGCTAGGTTTACTCTTAGAACCCTTTTTAAACAATGGAACCACGTAAGCAATACGCCAATCCTCCGGCACCATCCCCGTATCTAAAGACATTTGAAATATTTCTGTCAGAGCCCCTGCTATTTCTACACCAACTTCCCTCAAGGTCCCAGGAATATCCTTTCAGGACCGGGAGATTTATCCACTTTTATATTCCTTAAAAGTGCCAGTACTTCCTCCACTTTAATCGTCATAATTTCCATAACTTCCCTACTTGTTTCCCTTACCTTACACAATTCAATATCCTTCTCTTTAGTGAATACCAAAGAAAAGAAATTGTTCAAAATCTCCCTCATTTCCTTCGGCTACACACATAGCTGTCCACTCTGATTCTACAAGGGGCCACTTTTATCCCTCACTATCCTTTTGCTATTAATATAACTGTAGAAACCCTTCGGATTTATTTTCACCTTACTTGCCAAAGCAACCTCGTATCTTCTTTTAGCTTTCCTAATTTCTTACTTAAGATTCTTTTTACATTCTTTATATTCCTCGAGCACATCATTTACTCCATGCTGCTTATATTTACTATATATCTCCCTCTTTTTGCGAACCAAGTTTCCAATATCCCTTGAAAACCATGGCGCTCTCAAACTTTTAACCTTTCCTTTCAACCTAACAGGAACATAAAGATTTTGTACCCTCAAAATTACACCTTTAAATTACCTCCATTTTTCCATTACATCCTTCCCATAAAACAAATTGTCCCAATCCACTCCTTTTAAGTCCTTTCGCATCTCCTCAAAGTTAGCCTCTCTCCAGTCAAAAATCTCAACCCTGGGTCCAGCCCTATCCTTCTTCATAATTATATTAGAACTAATGGTATTGTGATCACTGGACCTGAAGTGCTCCCCAACACTTACGTCCGTCACCTGACCTATCTCATTCCCAAACAGGAGATCCAACACTGCCCCTTCTCTAGTCGGTACCTCTATGTATTGCTACAAAAAACTATCCTGCACACATTTTACAAGCTCCAAACCATCCAGCCCTTGTACAGAATGGGCTTCCCTGTCTATGTATGGAAAATTAAAATCTCCCACAACCACAACCTTGTGCTTGCTACAAATATCTACTGTCTCCTTACAAATTTGCTCCTCCAATTCTCGCTCCCCATTAGGTGGTCTATAATACACCTCTATAAGTGTTACTACACCTTTCCGATTTCTCAATTCCATCCAAATAGTCTCCCTAGATGAGCCCTCTAATCTATCCTGCCAAAGCACCGCTGTAATATTTTCTCGGACAAGCAATGCAACACCTCCTCCTCTTGCCCTTCTGATTGTATCACACTAGAAGCGACGAAATCCAGGAATAGTTACCAACCTCACCGCTCCTACAACCATGTTTTACTAATAGCTACAACATCATCGTTGCAGGTATCAATCCATGCTCTTTCATCCACCTTTCTTACAATGCTCCTAGCATTAAAATAGATGCATTTAAGAAACTCTCCACCTTTTCCTCTCTGTTTCTCCCTAACAATGCGATCAATTTTATTATCTTTTACTTCCTTCTCCCCTTCATCTTCGGTCTGAGCGCTCCCTTTTTCTATCACCTGCCTATCCTATCCTCTATTTGTGAACTAACCTCCTCTCCCCTAGTCTCTTCAAATTCATTCCCACCCCCCAACCATTATAGTTTAAAGTCTCCCCAGTAACCTTAGCAAATCTCTCCCGCAGGATATTGGTCCCCCTAGGATTCAATTGTAACTCGTCCTTTTTGTACAGGTCACACCTGCCCCAAAAGATGTCCCAAACATCCAGAAACTTGAATCCCTGCCCCCTGCCCCAATCCCTCAACCACACATTTATCCTCCACCTCATTCCATTCCTACTCTCACTGACGCGTGGCCCAGGCAGTAATCCCGAGATTACTACCATTGTGGTCCTTCTCAACTGGCTACCTAACTCCCTTTCAGGACCTCTTCCCTTTTCCTACCTATGTCATTGGTACCTGTATGTACCACGACCTCTGGCTCCTCACCCTCCCACTTCAGGATATCTTGGACGCGATCAGAATCATCCCGGACCCTGGCACTAGGGAGGCAAAGTACCATCGGGGTCTCCTGATCGCGTCCACAGAATCGCCTATATGACCCCCTAACTATCGAGTCCCCTATTGCTACTGCCTTCCTCTTCCTTTCCCTACCCTTCTGAGTTACAGGGCCGGACTCTGTGCCGGAGGCACGGCCACTGTTGCTTCCCCCAGGTAGGCTGCCCCCCCCCCCCCCCCAACAGTACTCAAACAGGAGTTCTTATTATTAAGTGGTACAGCCACTGGGGTACTCTTTCGTACCTGACTCTTCCCCTTCCCCTTCCTAACCGTGACCCACCTGTCTGCCTCCCATGGCCCCGGTGTGACCACCTGCCTGTAACTCCTCTCTATCACCTCCTCGCTCTCCCTGACCAGACGAAGGTCATCGAGCTGCAGCTCCAGTTCCCTGGCACAGTCCCTTAGGAACTGCAGCTCTGCGCACCTGGCACAGATGTGGACGTCCGGGAGGCTACGAGACTCCGGGACCTCCCACATCCGACACCGAGAACAGCAAGCTGCTCTCACACTCATACTTCCCTTTTCCTCAAATAACAGGAAAAACTGAAACCTAAACCTACCTTCCCTCGCCCGTTTCCACCTACGCCCGTTGAGCCCAAGCCCGTAAGCTTTCACTCTGCTCCCGGCTCACTTCGCTGCCCGCAAAACAACGCTGCCCGCTGTACAAGGCTGTAGCCTTTTTAAATCTTCCCCGCTTCACTGCCCGCCTTCACACGCCTACGCAGTCCCGCCTCTCAACTCCGATGAGAATAAGAAAAATTCAAGATGGCTCCCGCCGCACTCCCATTCTGATCTTCCGACTTCATTCTCCAAATTAAAAAAAACGGATTTTGAAGGATTTTGTGTGTATTACTTTGATTTCCAGCATCCGCAGATTTTCTCTTGTTTGTGATTGGACTTAGACAGCAGTCAACAACAGAAGGACATGCGCTACATACAGACAATAAGATATCCCCAGGCCGTTACCATCTCCGGAATGCGATGGTCTTGTCATTTAATATTGCCAGGCAGTTAAGTTGCAGTTGATAAACCAATTAACCTGATTGGGTGTTAAATTGGCCAAGACTGGAGTTAACTCTTGCCACTGTGGAAGATTAGAGGGATCTTGGGGTCCGAGTCCATAGGACACTTAAAGCTGCTACGCAAGTTGACTCTGTGGTTAAGAAGACATACGTGCATTGGCCTTCATCAATTGTGGGATTAAGTTTAATAGCCGAAAGGTAATGTTACAGTTATACAGGACTTTGGTCAGACCCCACCTGGAGTACTGTGTTCAGCTCTGGTCATCTCACGACAGGAAGGATGTGAAAACTATTTAAAAAGTGCAAAGGAGATTTACGACGATGTTGCCGCGGTTTGGGAGCATGCCCTATGAGAATCGGTTGAGTAAATTTGGTCTTTTCTCCTTGAGCGACTTAAGTTGACTGTAGACCAAATAGAGGGGTATAAGATGATGAGAGGCATTGATCGTGTAGATAGTCAGAGGATCTTTCCCAGCGCTGAAATGGCTAACACGAGAGGAAACAATTTTAAGGAGCTTGGACGTAGGTAAGATGAGATATCAAGGGGTAAGTTTTAAATGCAGAGAGTGGTGAGGTCGTGGCATGGGCTGCCGGCGTCTTTGGTGGAGGCGGACACGATAGAGTCTTTTAAGAGACTACTGGATAGGTCAACACGTACAACAAGCTGGATGAACTCAGCAGGTCGGGCAGCATCCATTGAAATGAGCAGTCAACGTGTCGGGCTGAGACCCTTCGTCAGGACCGATGCGTTGACTGCTCATTTCAACGGATGCTGCCCGACCTGCTGAGTTCATCCAGCTTGTTTGTACGTGTGGATTTGATCACAGCATCTGCAGTGTACTTCGTGTTTACTAGATAGGTACGTGGAACTTAGAAAAATGGAGGGCTGTGGGTACCACGAAGTAATTTCAAAATTAAGTACATGTTCGGCATAGCATCTCGGGCCGAAAGACCTCTACTGTGCTGTAGGTTTTCTATGTTTCTATGTTTTGTAGTCCTTTGGGATTCAGACTGTTATTGTGTTCACGTGGTGGCCGGAGATGGGACATAATCCTTTCGTATCATTGGAAATAATATTCATGAGAAATTTCTGAGTTACTAATAACTGGCTCAAGGTGCGTGAATCTGTTCTACACTCGATAAATCTGTCGTGTCAACTCTTACTTCCGACAAAGCCCGGGCGAGGAGAATCACCGATGTTGTATAACGGTGATCGTTTGCAGGACAGCTATCAGCGAGGCGGAACTGGAAATGCAACACAAGGAGTAATGTGCCGTCGGAAAGCGGTACAAAATAATTTAAAGTAATTCTGCGATATTTCCATGTATGGCTTGCCGCATCAGATAAAAGATACAGTGTCCGAATCCTCAGACACGAGGAGTTTGACTTTTTTATTTACCTTTGAGATGAACGGAAAGCAGACATGACTGAAATGTTAATGAATATTTTAACCGACCGTACCTTACAAGGTAAGCGTTTCCAACAATTTATGTTCGAAGTCAGTTTCCGAGCATCATTCTTTGTTTCTCTCAAAGGCCGAATACACTTTCAGATAGAGCTCAGTTAGCTCGAGAGAGAGAGAGAGAGAGAGAGAGAGAGAGAGAGAGAGAGAGAGAGAGAGAGAGAGAGAGAGAGAGAGAGAGAGAGAGAGAGAGAGAGAGAGAGAGAGAGAGAGAGAGAGAGAGAGAGACTGGTAGTAGACTGGTGTACAGTATCAGCGAGGGAGAAGAATTAAGCGGGGGTGGGGGAGATGATGCTGGAATCGAGGGCATCCTGAGAGTGATTGGGGGTAAAACACCGTAAACATCTCTAAAAGGAAGGACGTGAAACAGCAGAGAGAATGGAGAAAGGGGGGAGAAACCATCTTGACCAGCAAAACCCGGAGCAAAACGTTGTTAGCATCAGGACAACAAAGAATGAGATGCAGTGGACAGAATGAAATAAAACGGGCGGGACCTGACTGGACCGTCCCGGACAGTTCCAGAGTTCTACAGAGAGCCCACCTGGGTGAAGTTCCACTGAGGCGAGCTTCGTATATTTGAGTGGAATCTGATGAAGGAAAAATTTCATCTGTACGGGATAGACAGTGAGTGAAATATATCACCACTAAATACATGAGTGTTTCAGAGCGCTCAGTTGTTACCCGTGGTTCCACATATCGGCAAGTGGATAGATTATGGAGGAAACATGGCGACTGATTTAATTCCACTGTAGAAACCAGATGGTCGCTCTACAATTTAATGAATTTGGTTAATAGTTCCAGCGGGTAATTCACTGCGTTCTTCAGCTCCTCTCTGAACTTGCTCTGAGTCACGGCGTAAATACATGTGTTGGTGCAGGAGCTGAGGATCTGCAGCATTGTCGCTGTGGAGTCTGCGATATAAATCGGATCCGTGTCCGAGAAGCGAGGAAAGTTTACAACCCGTCGGTAGATATCAAATACCGCCCGTGTTAACCACAGAAATATAAAACTACCGGTTATACTGAATAACAAAACGACCGATTTCCTTCGGTTCTCCATCTCCGGGTCCTTGTCATTCTTTCCTTTGCTGCGGCCCCGGAGCCCCATCCGGACTTTATTGGCGGAAAAGATCCGCCTAACGGTCAGAGCATTGAACAATAACATCAGTACAAACGGGAGACAAGGCATGAAAACGCGATGAATCATCTCAAATGCGGCCCACGAGGGGGACGAAAAGAAACTCTCTTTGCTCAAACAGCCATAGAAAACTCCATCAATTATCACCGAAGGCTCCAATGTAAAGTAGAAAGGGATACTTTCTAAACAGCCCAGAACACTCACTGTCCCGATAACCACAGCCGCCGTTCTTTCGGTACAATATTTTGTTTTCAGCTTTTCACAACAAATAGCCACAAATCTGTCACAGGTGAACGCGACTGTCAGCCAGACAGAGACCCCGGTGCTTGCTAAAAGCAGGCAACGAACAACCCTACAAACGGGAGTCCAATAGAGGAAGGAAGACCGAAAGTATATGAGAACAGTCCACTTCAGCAGAGGGTCAGAGATAACGACCAGGAGATCGGCCGCTGCCATTCCCAGCAGGTAGCGAGTGATGCATTTGGAGAGACCGCACTTTCCTCGGGACAGGATAACAATCGCCACCAGGTTAACTGCAAGAGAGAGGGAAAGAAACAGAGAAATTACTGACCTGTCAGGGCAATAGAGCAAAATTATTATTATTAGACTTCATCTTGTGTTTTTTTTTCTGCTTCAAATGGTGGAAACTGGACCCAGAACATATGAACCCGCTGACAGTGTGCAATATCGGCGCGACAGAGAACTCTCCGCGAGTTTTGTAAATGGGTTCAATCTGGGTGAATTCCCAAACTGACCAGATGACAGCTGGTTAAACGCTTCCTGGCCGCAGTAAGGAATGGGTATGATATACCAACGTCACTGGTCTGAGCAGCACAGGAATGAAATGAAATCCACATCGGCGGTTCCCTCTGCTCATATTTCTAACATGAATGAGCCATTCGCGTTGTTCCATCACCCAGTCAGGCAATTCACAGCCGATTCATACAGACAGAACAGAAGGTCGGCTGGCTCCCACGGATGCAGTGTAGCCCGGTGTCCTCCTGTGCAGACATTTCCATTCACAATTATTACATGACATCGAGACAGCGGAGAGGATTTCAGTCAAAGGCAGCATCTCGGCTCCAATATGGAGCTCTTCCTGCTGCGAAAGCAATGGGATTAATATCGTCAGTACCTTCCGCCCATGACTGAAATGCGTGGACTGGACAGGTGGCTGTGGAAACAAGTAGCGAGAGAAACACTTCAGAACATCGGAATTAATTCTCAGTTTCTGCCGTTTGCAGGAGTGACAGCGGCTTACCGGGAATACCAACGGCTGAAATAACAGGGTAGTAAATGTCTTCTATCCGCCAGATTACTGGATATCCCATTTGAGTGACGCAGTGAACGCGATTGCTCTGAATTCTACAGCTCGGCAAGACATTCTGGGCTGACGTACTGCAACAGGCTCTGATTTATACAGGGGATCGATCTCCAGTGACAAGGTCCCACCTCTGATCATCGTTATTGAACAAACAACTTACATCACCGGCAGTGTCTCAGGTGTGAATGCTGTGGGGATGTAACGCGAACACGTCAGTACGTCAGTATCATTGACATTACCTCAGTCAGATCCCTCTATCTAATTTGACCAAAATGTGTAATGAGACCAGTAAGTGAACAATGAGCCGCCCTATTTACAACTTTTCATAGTTGTATTGGCAGCGGTCACGACTGTTCCTATTTTCCAAACAGAAACGTTCACTGTGGTTCCAGCATTTTCTGCCGCATTTAACTGTCACATCTACAAATAAATCCGGTTTCCACTCAGTGTGGTCTGGATCCAGGGACAGATGAACTCACCTCCCAGTCTCCTCCTGCAGACTTCAGTTTAATATCTTCCACATTTAAAAAAAAAATCAGCTGCTACACCCCGTCACGCTATGTGCCTCCAGATATAAAACATACTCGCTGTGTACACGGATACTCTGTCCAGTTCTCCATCAGCCCTGACGAGATCGATGTTGAAGTCATTTTTATCAGGTTCCCAGTACAATATATATTCTCGATATCTTGAAGCTCAGAGCTGTCCAGGGATCCCTCCATCCCTCCATCTCTTAAACTATCTTCTCTACATCTGGTGTGTGTGTGTGTGTGTGTGTGTGTGTGTGTGTGTGTGTGTGTGTGTGTGTGTGTGTGTGTGTGTGTGTATGTGTGTGTTTATGAGTAGATGCGTATGTATGTCTGTGTGTATATTTGTGTGAGTGTGTATCGCTGTGTGTATGCATATGTGTGAATGTGTGAACGTGTGTGTGTGTGTGTGTGTGTGTGTGTGTGTGTGTGTGTGTGTGCGTGGGCGGCGTGTGTGGATAAGGAGTCGGTCTAGTGATCTGAAGATCGCTGTTTCGATCTTAGCTGCGCGTGTGTCCTTGAGCAAGGCACTTAACAACACATTGCTCTGTGACGACACCGGTGCCAAGCTGTATGGGTCCTAATGCCCTTCCCTTCGACAACATCGGTGGCGTGAAGAGGGGAGACTTGCAGCATGGGCAGCTGCCGGTCTCCCATACAAGCTTGCGAAGGCCTCAGTCAACATCGAAAATAGATGTACATCTCCTTGAGCTAGTGTGCAAAGGTGGGTGGAGTAGTAGACTTCCGGGTCAGAAGAATAAGTTTCTTAGTTACCACCATTCCTAGATGCAGAGCAATCCGCATGTCGTGCGGCAACTCAAGAGTCAGTGCAGAGCATCCAAAGATGGCGAGGTCGTGATTCGGCTGAATGTCTCTAGAAGAGGCTTTTGAGAGCCACTCAAAAATTGCAGTGCAAAAGTTGTATAATGTCGGGCAAAACCAGAAAAGATGTGCTAGTGAGCCCTCAGCAGAGCGGCACTTGTCGCAATCAGGAGACACAGATGGGAAGATGCGATTCAGTTTTGTTTTTGAATAAAGCATTCTATGCATCACCTTGTACTGGATTAACCTGCAGCGTTAATAGAACAACCGTGAACCCGGGACATTGCCTCCTCCCAAAGTTCCGCTGATACCTCTGAGTTCAAGTCCCTAGCCCAGGCTTCCCTAATAAAATCTGTAGAAACCAAAGGAGTAAAACAATTCACACATTTTGATATTAACTGTTTGGGGTCTGGAGGGAGCAAGAGGTTTTCGAGAAAGGGATGTGTGGTGGAAATAGGCTCGAAGTGTGGGCACTTTTCCTTAACGTTGTGTCTAACTTGGAGACAGCGAAAAAATGTGAATCTGGACGGTTGAACTTGTGCACCTGCACAACCCCAATACACGGAATATATTTGAGAGAATAAGGGGACCTTTCTTGGCTCACTGTCATATTACCTCACATACATTGAGACCTTGACCTGTCTAGTCCCATGAGTGGGTGTGGTGTCGAACCGGATTCCTTTACTCATTTTATTTTACATTGGTTCCGTGATACCACTATTCTTTCAACTTTCTTTTTGTAAGTATATTTATGTAATCTTGTAAATTGTCTGGCAGCCTTTTTGTTCTTGTTTTTGATTTGTTTTGTCTGTGCTCCACCTGGAGCTGCATTTCCTTTGTATTGTTTTGTACGTCTTCAATATGTTTTGTCTTTGTAAATCTGAAAATTGTAAATAAAGTATTAAAAAAAGAAAATTGATGGGCAGCCGAAGAAAAGGTGTGTGTGTGTGTGTGTGTGTGTGTGTGTGTGTGTGTGTGTGTGTGTGTGTGTGTGTATGAGTGTGTGTGTGTGTGTGTGTGTGTGTGTGTGTGTGTGTGTGTGTGTGTGTGTGTGTGTCAGTGTGTGTGTGTGTGTGTGTGTAAACTGGGAGAGCAGAGAGCAATATCCCAGGCTGCCAGAGAGCAAAGGATTCATGATTCAATAGGTCTCAAGCTGGAAATGAAGAGATGGTTGATATGTAGTTCACATAAGATGTAGAATTAGTGAGATAGAACGACAGCAGTGCAGAGACAATCAGCAAAGGGGAGACATTCAGACGGATAATATGAGGATGTGTGTTTCATTTTCCCCTGCTAGTCGTCGGTATAAAGTGAAAAGGGTGCTTCATTCTCTAACCACCGGTCTCGGGTGCAATGTGAGAGTGGGGGGCGTATTCATTTTGTGGATAGCAGTCCCTACCACAGACTGGGAGTGTGGGGTTCTGTCATTCTCTGGTTCTCTGTGAGTGTGTGAATTTTATTCTGTACAGGCCCGTCTCTGTTACAGTCTGAGAGTGTAGGTTTCATTCTGTATCTGTCAGTCTCTGTTACAGTGTGAGAGTGTGGGTTTCATTCTGTATCTGTCAGTCTCTGCTACAGTGTGAGAGTGTGGGTTTCATTCTGTATCTGTCAGTCTCTGCTACAGTGTGAGAGAGTGGGTTTCATTCTGTATCTGTCAGTCTCTGTTACAGTGTGAGAGTGTGGGTTTCATTCTGTATCTGTCAGTCTGTGCTACAGTGTGGGAGTGTGGGTTTCATTGTGTATCTGTCAGTCTCTACTATCGTGTAAGTGTCGGCTTCGTTCTGTATCTGTCTGCTCCAGCGTTACGGATGTTGTCTCAGTCCCGTACCTGTGAATATCTGACTCAGTGTGAGCCGGTGGGTTTTTTTCTCCTTCTTTCCCGCTGTTCCACCAATCTAGTGAATACTCTTAAAATAGAACCTGTATTCACTGAGCTATTCTTAGAACAAGAGTCTTCTGCATTTGGATGATGTTAAAATTGTGAGAGGGACTGTGAACTGATGAATAATGACGGTTGTGTTGAGCAGCACATTCAGCGTCATAGGGTCATATGGCAAACAGACCGTTCGGCCCGGCATAATTCTGCATGCTATTCGCTGCTAAACCACGCAGCGCCAAGTGAGCAACATCTGATCCGTAAACCTCTGTGGTTCGGCAACACAACTTCTGAAAAGTTGAATGAAAATAAGCAAAATAAATATATTAATTATTTTTTAAAAATAAGTGCGTAATTAATTTCATAAATTGATCGAAATAAAACCCACCAAAGCAGCCTGTCTCATGTACCTGCATTATTTATGTGAATACATTTCCCTCAGCAATTCTAAATTGCTGCCTTCACCGTGTATCTCGGCACTCTTGCGTTTGCTGAATCTGTCACATATTCCTCAATGTGAACCGGTGCGTGAATCTAATCGAGTTATATCCCACTCATAAACAATATAAGAATCTTTTTGATTTTCTGATGACAGTTTCGGACTCCTCTGCAATATGCCATGCATTTTGATTTGGAAAATTGCAACTACGTTGTTCTGTGCAGCACTGAGAGTTTGGGAGCAGGAATTCGAGGGAAGCTCCAGTTTGACTTCTGGAATTATCCAAAGGTTCACATTGCAGCAGGCGGTTGACTGATGAACTCTGGGAAATTGCAGTCACTGGTACGTCACTGCACAGCCGGGAATGTTCCGCTTGTCAGGGACATGGCTGGCGGGAGACCTTGTTCCGGTGATGCAAGACACCGGGTCCTATGTTACCCCCGTCAGTGCAGAAGAACGAGTTGAAAGTAGGTGAATGGACAGCGGATGGCGAATAGATTCACAATGCGAACACATCACCTGGACATGTTGGGATCATGGAACAGCAGAGAACAGGAACAAGCCCTGTGACTCACTACTCCTGCGCTGAACAAGATACCGAATGAGACTAAACTCTGATTATTGTACATGACCCATCTCCCTCCATTCACTGGATGCTCATGTGCTTTGACTGAATATTTACCGTTATGGGAATCTAGAGGTTATATCCCAGTAGAAGGCGAACCTTTGCCATCACCTCCCTTGATGAAGTAAATATTAGAGAAGGCAAGAGAAAACACTGATGTATTAAAAAGGTGGAGGTTAACTTAAAGACATCCCCAAAAAGGAACAGGAGGGCTGGTGAGCTAGTCGTAACTGGAATAAACTTGGGTGGTGAAATGGAATCCAGATATAGAGGAAGGAATGACAGAAAACCAGCCTGTACACATACTGTACATATACTGTTCACATATAGACTTAGTCATGACACAGCAACAGGATCAGGAGTTAGCAAAGGTACACACAGGAGAGGATTCTGAAGATTATGGGAAATATCGATGGATACAGGCACGGATTTGGATTATACTTGATAGTGGTAAATTTGAGTTGCGGAATTATGAAAGAAACCAGATGATGTATTGGCACCATGACATTTGTGGGCATCAAGGATCAGATAGAACTGTGGAACAGTTGAAGAATCTGTGTCGGTGGCCAAAACTGCGAGGAGATGTACATTATTGTAAGAATTGTTTGATTTGTGAACAGTGATAACACAGATAAATCGGCTAGAAAAGCAGTTTCAGGATACGCCCCATAGGGGGACCATGTGTTAACTTGCAGGTTTGCTTTGTTTGATCTTCACCTCCATCCCTGGAAGACTGAACTATATCCCCGAGATAGTGGATGCATTCACCAAGTGGATAGAGACTTTCCCAACTAGATAATGAAAACCGCTGACGTTGCAGTCAGGATTTTGTTTGGAGAGAGTTTTTACCCGTCGTGCATTGCCGAGGATTCTAGAATCGGATCATGGTCCCCGATACACCGCACAGGCGATACAAAATGTAATGAAACTGTCTGGGGAAAAACATAGGTTGGTACCCCTTATCGACCACAATACAGTGCAATTGTTGAATGGATGAGCGGGACTTTAAAGGAAATGCGAAAATAAAAGGGTTAGAATCCTTGTTTTGCCTGGATTTATCATCAACCGAGTTTGGCGGCATTGGAAAGGACACATGCTACCAGCAATTAATTGACTCTATTAAGTAGGCCTATTATGTCGTTGCGCATAAATGGAGACGGAAGAAACAGCAGAGCAAAGCTTATTTCAAGGTGCGAACAGAACCGTGGGAGTTGGAAATCGGACAGAAGGTTATAATGTCTTTCCATCAGCCAAGCCCCTTTACAGCTTCGAGATTTGTAGGGACATGTGGTATCGCTGACAGAGCCAGTTCACCAGTATATTGAATTCAGACTGTTCCAAACAAGTTGGACTCGTATCATATTAACCCACGCAAACCCCTTGGAGATAGTCAATGTCATCTAGTCGCTCAGTTCTAGACAGCATCTTGTCAAAGGGATGCTCTGGACCGAGATGAGATCATACTCTTAGATTCACGTTTCAGGCAATCGACGGTAATGCGGATTAAGAGCGGTTGTCCACTCAGTGAATTGGGCAACTAATTCCGGTTTGTACCCGGAGGAGAAGGATTGTTCACATGTTTGCACTCGCCCGAGTCAAAGCGGGGAAAATGGAAGAGAGAAAGAGATGGGAGAACGTGTTTATTACGTGATCTTCATCAAATAAAGTGGGAGTTAATGGATCTGGTGTAAATGCATTTTAATAACCCTAACCCTAACCCTAACCCTAGCCATGGTAGGAACATTCATGATGTCAGAAGGTTTGGTATCCAGGGAAAGTTCTTTGGTGTATTCAGAAATGACTCCCACAGAAGCAGAGGATAGTTGTGGATGGAGCGGTTTCACTCCGGATGTCGGTGACCAGTGGCGTCCTGCAGAGATCAGATCGGAGACCCCCGGATTGTTGTATTTTTATGAACGATTTGGATGAAGAGGTGGAGGGGGTCGCTTATTTGCAATGATGTGGAGATTGATGGAATTATGGATGGCATAAAAGGTAGTCACAGATTGCGAGAGGACAGTGACAGGACGCAGAGCAGCACTGAGAAGTTACAGATGGAGCTCAAACGGGAAAGGTACGAAGTGATTCAATTTGGAAGGATGAATTTGAAGACAGAGGTGATATTTTCTCGACTCTACCGAGGGCCGCACATTAGTACGAGTTCCACAATGGAAACAGAGTGATGAGACTTTCTCCAATAGGCCGAGGGCCGCTTATCGGTACGAGTATCACAATAGGCAAGGAGAGGTGCATTGCAGAAGCAGGAAGAAATGTGATTGAAAGGAGAGATTGAACACTTCTGCTGTTATGCACACACTTATAGCGACGATCGGAAGTCAATATACCCGACAGTAAATCAGGAACCTGCGGATTGTTCAAAGATTTTACTTGCTGCTTTTGTTCAGACAGAGAATGGATGGAGAAATTGTGGTAGAATTGTCCCAAGTTTGCGAATATCTTTCAAGTTAAATAGACTGCATGGCATGTCACGGGTACGGGGTGGTCAGGTCTTTCACTGGCCCAGGTCAGTTCCTGCAAACGGCCCACGTGTGCGCTGGAAAACATTGTTCTTCAAACTGTCCACAGCCCTCGCTAATCTCCCGGAGGCATGTACCCTTTTTGATCACAGAACTCTGGAATATCGCAGTGGCTCTTTTAAATTATTTCGAGGAACATGAATGCTATGTACTTTATTGTGACACATGTCAGAAGTCACTGTGATTTCCAACACTTAAAGCACCCGGAATGACTGGAACGAAAGAAAGAAAAGAATGAACGAATATTCCCCTTTAATAAAGAAGTGTTCTCAATTTCACCCGCCAGAACAAACTCCTTCCCTCAATTTCAGAAGCGAATGTGCTCCGGCAAATGTTACAAATTAAATGACTTCAAGATAAATACCTACTTTAAAAGCAACACAGATATAGCTGAAGCAAGGTAAAATGGAAAATAACCTGGAAAAATGCACATAATATTTTGTAGTAAGGTACCTGGACATAGATCGCAATATCCCTTGAGGAGTGTAATTCATGACAGGGGAACAGTGAGTAAAAATAGTTTAACGTAAGTGTTTGTGCAGTTGGTTGTCACTAATGTCCCTGACGTGACAACCACGCTAATTGCCTCAGTGGAATTGCTCTCACCTCAATAAAAGTCTGCTAAACCGATCTCCAGTCCATCTGAGCAGCTGAAACGCTCCGTACAACTGAACGCTGCTTCTGACGGAATATGGGATATGCGGCCATTTATTACATCGCGGCCATTTTCTATCCCACACTTGTAGCGGTTGGTGTCCCCGGTAAGATGCCGGAGCTGGTTACTTTATGTATGGTGCCGTCGTTACTCTGCTGCGGTATCCGCACTGTTACTGAGCACAGATGCTACCGTCGGCTGAAACGTGTTTCCGGAATGGAGGATTCAGGCATCCAATGGTTTTATTTCCATTTTCCATACTTTGATCATAGTGTTCTCTTTTATTGTTAAATATGTTCGTGCTGATATTGACATTGTTTCATAATTTCACCTCGCTGGGCTTCCTGGAGTGATCTCTGCTTTTCTAGGTCCGAGTTTCTATCAATGCAGACACTTCGACCTTATAACAACGTGGCAGCTTATTTATATGACGGTCCAGTCTATTTTCGACACGTAGGTCTGTTCTTCTGTAAGTCAGTAATGTGAACTCGTGCTTTATATCTCATTGACTCCACTTTCTCACCGCTACAAACAATCCCTTCAACTCTTTCACCTTTAATAATGGAAATGTTGTTGTTTACAGGAGTGATCGACTGCTCACCGGTACGTGAGCCGTGGAACTCGGATGCCTCGCTCTAAACTGTGGGAAGGTCGCCAATCCACTGACACTCACATCCGTCATTGTCCTCCAGCCGGAGTGCAGCGACCGAGACCGCACGCACTGGGTTCCCGCTTTCCACTTCCAAACAGACCGTACCCTGCGTAGCATCGGTAGAATGGGGGCATTCAGGGAGCTGACCGTATTTCTATTTTGTTTCCAAATTTCTTGCAGTTAATTTAACGGCGATTGTGATCCTTTCTCGGGGAAAATGCGGACTCTCCAAATGCATCACCCGTTACCTGGTTGGAATGGCAACAGCGGATCTGATGGTGGTTATCATTGTTGCTTTAGTGGATCAGACCAACAATATCTACATTTATTCCAGATCCCTGCTCATCACTCCTGTATGCGCTCTGACACTTGTATTTGCGGCTATAACGCAGGACTGTTCTGTTTGGTTTACGGTCAGTTTTACCTTCGATCGCTTCATCGCAATATGTTGCCGAAAGCTGCGGGAACGATACTGCATCGAGAGAACAGCAACGGTGGTTATTGTGACCGTGGTTATAGTGAGCTGCGGGAAATGTGTCCCGTTATACTTTGCCATTGAACCTTACGTCATCATTGACAACACGCCGTGGCGTTGCGCCCTCACATATGAATACGCTACTTCACCCGTGTGGAGAGGATACGCATTACTGCAGAGCATTTTAACACCATTGCTACCAATCGGCTTAATCCTGGTGTTTAACGGGTTAACCGTAAGGCATATCGTTGTGACAAATAGAGTCCGCAGAAGGCTTCGGCACAGCAGCGACAATCAGAAAGATGCCGAGGTGGAAAAACGCAGAAAATCGATGATTTTGCTGTTTTCTATATCAGCTAATTTCATATTATTGTGGATGCCCTATGTAGCTCGTTCTCTAAAATGGCAAGTGCAGAACTATTTTTACGAGGACAGATATTTGAGTTCCCCGGTATACATCCTACAACAATTTGGGTACATGTTACAATTTCTCAGCATGTGTACCAATACTTGTATCTATACACTGACACAGAGGAAATTCAGAGAAGAGCTGAGGAATGGAATGAAGTATGTGTTTACATTAAATGGCCATCTGTGTAGATAACGCCCGTGTCTAATGACAATTCAGCGGAGTTTTCAAATAAAGCCGTTTTACAATTACCAGGTTTGTCAAATATGTCATAAATTCAAACAATCATATGCCTGGTCATCCGGAAATTGCAGAATTGCCGGAAGATTGCTGAACTCATACAGTTCAGGTAGGTAGCAATACAAACGCTCAGTGCTGCTGGTGTGATTGTTACATTGGTTGAAGTATGTTCCAAACTATCACAGACACTCGACTGTCACAAGGGCAGGGATGGCTTCAGGAATTTCCGGGTTTTAGATGTTTCAAAATGGACAGGGCCGGATAACAGAGTGTAAAGTGAGTGCGATAGGAAACCAGGTATAGTATCGCAGCTGCAGAAAGGGAGGACAACGTGGAACGTTTGTTTGTTAATGGACTGTGAGACGAACACAGACGATCACCCCATTTGGAGTATTCTGTACAGCCGCCCACTAGATTTACAAAAGAAAAACAAATTGCAACGGGAACGGTGAGGAACCAATCGGGAAGAGGATCTTGGGTATGTGCCATGTTATTGGCACGGGTAAGTGAAAATTCCACAATATTCATTGACACCTTCCCAGGGTAAAAGTTCTGGCATAATCTCTCAGTTGTGTGCTGGAAGGATTCATATCAATATAAAAAGAAAGGCGGTCTAGCGAACAGTCCAGACCGGATCTAATATTAGAAAAGAGAACGGATCAGGTGACAGATCTCTCCGCGGGTCAGCATGTCAGAACAATAGGGCAGAACTCCCGTCCATTCACCTTACACGTGGATATGACCAAGGAGTATGGGATGTGCTTAACTGGAGATCTGCGATGTGTGGTGCTTCCTGGCCAGAACATGGGAAATGATGTACTCAAGGAAATGCGCAACAGATATGTGAAGATTGTTCAGAAAACACTTACATGGGTTAAATTGGATAGGTATATGGATAGGAAAGGAGTGGAGGGTTATGGGCTGAGTGCGGGTTGGTGTGACTAGGTGAGATTTAGAGTTCGGCACGGACTAGGAGGGCCGGAATGGCCTGTTTCCGTGCTGTGATTGTTATATGGTTATATGGTTAAAATGGACAGGGTCGGGTAACAGAGCGTAAAGGGAGAGCGATGGGAAACCAGGGATAGTATCGCAGCTGCAGAAAGGGAGGACAACGTGGAGCGTTTGCTCATTAATAGACTGTGAGACGAACACAGAGACATGAACATGATCACCACATTTGGAGTATTCTGTACATTCTGAAATGATGTACTCAAGAAAATGCGCAACAGATACACGGGTTCGGTATAGGCTTGTCTGACTGAGGCAGGCAAAGGGTGATAGCGTAAAGTAACCCTTGCTGACAAGAAATATGGAACAGCTCGTCAAAAGGAAGAAAGGAAGATACTTAAGGTTTAGGAAGAACGGATCAGATAGTGAGTCAGCATGTAGACAGAAATATAATTTTACAATGGACTTCAAAGTTAGAAGGAGATTAGAGATGCACTAAGATAAGTGAAGAACAGAAGGATGACTAGAGAGAGTGTGGGCAGATCAGAGGTAAAAAAGGAAAACCTGCATCTGGAGTCCAATTGAGGCAGTGAAGCTCCTCACTGAATACATTGATCAATGTGAACACAGTGTAAAAAGGCAGGTATGCTCGAACAAGCCGACGCTGAGAAAGAGGATGCGGTAGAAACTTGGAAAACATTATGATCAATGATTCCCCGATACCGGAAGGGATATAGTGCAGGTAATAGATGATTCCCCAATACCGGAAAGGATATAGTGCAGGTAATAGATGATTCCCCGATACCGGAGGGGATATACTCCAGGTAATTTGGAAGGCGAGCGAAGACATTGCTGCACTTTTGGATAGGATACTTATGTCTTCTCTGGCCACGGAAGTAGAACTAAATGATTGGAGGGTGGAAAATGTTATTCATTTGTTGATGAAAGATAATAGGGATAGTTTTTGGAATTATAGACCAGGGAGTCTTACATCAGTAGTGGGTAAACTACTGGAGAGGATTATTGAAGAGGGAACTTATGAGTATTTGGAGAAACGTAGTCTAGCTACGGGGAGTCAACATGGCATGTTGTCCTTTATGAGTCAGATTGAATTATTTGAAAAAGTGAAAATAAAACAAACAGAAGAATCAGAACAGTCGATGAGGGTGATTTAATTTTGGTCAGGCGTTTGATCAGTTTGATCAGTTCATTCAGAAAGTCAGGAGGCATGGGATCGAGGGAAACCTGGCTACGTTGATTCAGTATTGGCTTCCTGACAGAAGGCAGATGATGTAGTAGACAGAGTGAATTCTGGCTGGACGACAGAGCGCAGCCGTGTTGGTCAAGCAGTGTCAAAATTCTCCTGCACTTTACAACTCTATTGCGAGTCTGCAGTTACCAGTGTCTCAGAAATAGGGCTGTGGAAATAATCGATTTAATCTGATCACACAGCAGCACCTGGATAATTTATGGAATTAGGGCTGACGACGTCAGCAAATCGCTGAGCGATTGACTGCACCAGCGCGTTTCTGAATAGACCTGTCACTTACATATTACCGGGCAAATGCGACAATGACTTCAAAACACCTTTTCCAATGGAGCCCTACAACTTAAAACCAGTATTTCAAAGTGTTCAGCAGCAGCTTCTGGTGCTTATTAAAAGAACCAGCCTTCCAAAATACCAATTCCAAATTCCCAATTCAAGTACACACCAATTTATCCTAAAGTCAATTTACCTCTGAATCGTGGTTTTATCGTATCGGGTGCAGATACGCTCATATTTCGATCCATTTAACCCTGAATCCACATGGCCGGTGTGGAATCCGTGTCTCCCTCTAAAATCATTAATAAATGAAACATACAAATCTACACAAATTAAAAACGCAGCGAAGGGAAAGCAAACATCCGGTCTCACAGTCGTCTTCCTTCAAAACCATCGCAGACCATTGGAGAATACAGAATAAATAATTTCCAAAGCTTCCATCTTCTTATGCTATAACCATCCATTAACTCAGTCTCCACGCTTCAGTGTGTGCAAGGACAGAGGGATCGAACAGTATCAACGACTTTCAAGATTGTTCGGTGCTGTGAGACACTAAAGTTCTAACCCACGCTTACAGTCAGACAGCCACTGCCCAGAAACAGGGTCTCCAGCCCGTCCAGTCAGTGTGGAATTATCTAAACTGCCTACTGCCATCGACCTCACCCGAACCGTGGCCATCCATATCCCTCTCATCCGTGTACTTCTCCAATCATCTCTTAAACGTTGACATCGGAATCTCAATTACCATTTGCGTTGGTAGCACTGTCTAACACTCTGATCACCCACTGGGTGAAGAAGCTTCCCCTCATGTTTCCCTTAAACATTTCACATTTCACCATTCGCCCATGATCTCCAGTTGTATTCTCGCCCGCAGGCTTCTGGCTCAGGTGCTGAGGGAGCGGTAGGGGAGGGCTGTGTACAGAGAGGCTTTGCAACCCTTTCGGGCCAGTGAGAGTTTGGCGGTGAGTTTCGGGTATTCATCTCGGCTTCAGCTTCCCGGGAGGTGAGGGAGGTTTTAACCGGATGGTTTGCTACCACTTAGACGTTCGGAGGTGTAATGGCAGGCTCTTGCTCCCGCTGCCCCGGCCCTAACCCTAACCCTAACCCTAACCCTTGCTCCTACAGGGTAATTCCTGGTTGATATGGTCCTGAGGTTGGCGGTGTCGAACGAAGGGAACGAAGGAATCCCGAATTCCCGGCACTTGTGGAGTGGGCGGTGTTCCTGGGCTCAGCGATTCCGTGACACTGTGATCAAAGAAATTGTGGGGTGAGAGCGCGGTAATGCGGCGTTGAGACGTGAGTGGGAGCTCCTCGATGGAGATGAAGGAGTTCGCTGCATGGTCTTAAATTAGCTCAATAGATCACTTTAAATACTATGGAATAACACAGAGGATTTGCGAAACATATAATAATATTAATAATTTATTGTGATTCACGCTGCTCCAGTGGCCTCCGTTCAAATACAAGGAACACACACTAATCTCGCAGCCCTGCGTCAGTCCTCAAAATAAATCCACAGATACGTGTCAGTCCCAAATTAATCACACTATGCCACTCTCCCCACATCCGGTGTTAGTCCCTGAACTAATCGTTCCATCCCAGTCTCTCCCCAGAGTCTTCTTCAGCCGCCGAACTGATCACACTGTCCCACCCTCTCTTCCCCACAGTCTATGTCAATCCCTAGACTAATGTCACTGTCTCACTTTCTCCCCACAACCCGTGTCAATCCCCAGGTTAATCCCAGATTCTCTTCCCAGGGGCCCACGTCTGTCCCCAAACTATTCCACCGCCCCTCTCTCTCCACCCATCCCGCACTTGTCAGTCTCCAAATTAACCACGCTGTCCCACGACCTCCCGACAGACTGTGTCAGTCCTCAAATAAACGGTCCCATTCCCTCCCCACAGCTCTGTTACAGATCCTAAGGTAATTAGCTGTGGGAAGTGGAATCGTGATTCTATATGGCTGGAAACGGACCTTATATCAGGAGCGGATGTGCTCTGGGAAATACACAACGGAAATGTGGAGGTATTTTAGGCAGCGCTTGTATATGGTACTGGATAGTTTTGTCCCATTGAGGCAGGGAAATGATTGTACGGTGAAGGGACCATTGGTGACAAGAGATGTGGAACGTCTCGTCCAGAGGAAGAAAGAAGCAGATGTTAAGATTTATGAAGCAAGGATCAGACAGGGTTGTAGAGATATATAAGTGAGCCAGAGACAAGCTGAAGAATGGAATTAAGAGAGCTGGAAAGGTTTTCAGAAGGATTTAGCCAGGCGGATTAAGGAAAGCCCCAAGGCATTGTAGATTTATGTGAGGAAGAAGAGGATGACTAAAGTGGGGGTAGGACCGATCAGGGATGGAAGATGAAATGTGCACATGGGATCGGGAGGTGGGGCAGGTCCTTAATGAAGACTTTACTTCAGTATCCACCACTGAGAGTGATCTTGATGTTTGTGAGGACGTTTACTGGGCTAATATGCTGGGCCATGTCGAGTTTAAGAGAGAGGATGTGCTGGAAATTTTGAAAAACATTAGGATTGATTTGTTCTCTTGTGTGGACCGGATATACCACAGGTTACTGAGCGAAGCGAGGGGAGAGATTGCCGCTCCCTTGGCGATGATCTTTGCCTAATCACTGGCGACAGAAGGAGATTCAGAGTATAGGAGCATGGGAAATATTATTATTTCCTTTATATTATATATTTATGCCATTATTAGTATTATTCCTTTGTTCAAGAAAGGGAGTGGAGATAACTCTGAAAGTTATATTCCACTGGGCCTTACTTCAGTGGTGGGAAACTATTGGAGAAGATTCTTAGAGACAGGATTTACAGGAATGTGGAGAAGCATATCCTGGTTAGGGTGAGTCTTTGTGAATGGCAAGTCATGCTTCCTGAGCCTGGTTGAATTCTGTGAGGTGACAAAGCACGGGATGAAAATGGAGAGGTTGATATGGTGTTTATGGTGATATTTAGTGAGATATTTGATAAGGTTGACCATGGTTGTTTCCTTCAGAAAGACAGTAGGCATGGTCTTCTAGGAATGATGGCTTTTGGACTCAGTATTAGCTTTTGCCCACAGAATCAGAGGATAATTATAAACAGAGCATCATCTTCCTGGAGGGTGGTGGCCAGCGGTACTGTGCACCGATCTGTTCTGGGACTCCCTCTTTTTGTGATATTTATAATTGATTTGAATAAGGAAGTGGGAGGGTGGAATTAGTAAGTTGGCAGTTGATTTGGGTGTTGGTGGAATTGTAGAAGATTCTCGTAGGTTACAACAGGAAATTGGTAGGATGGAGAGCAGGGCTAAGAAGAGGTGGATGGAGTTCAACCCAGAAAGGTGTGAACAGATTCACTTTGGAAGGACAAATTTGAGGGCACAATCCAGGGTTGATATCAGGATTGTTAGCAGTGTAATAGAAGAGAGGGATGATTGGGTCCACATCCAAAGATCCCTCAAAGCGTCTTTGCAAGTTGATGGGTTGGTTCAGAAGGCGTATTGTGTGTTGCCTTCATTAGTCCGGGGTTGAGTACAAGAGCCGCAAAGTATTTTAGTAACTCTGAAATCCTGGTAAGATCACAGCTGGAATATTGGGTTCAGTTCTGAGCGCCTCATTACGGGAAGGATATGGAAACTTTATCGAGTGTGCAGAGAATGTTTACGATGATGCTGCCTGGATAAGACATTTTGTACATTATGTTTGGAGCAAAGGAAGTTGAGAGCTGACTTAATAGGTTATACAAGGTACATCTCTGCCGAAGGAGGTATAAGGCGTGTCTTCCCTTCACTGGCCTGCACTTCACCCTAGGGCGAGATGTAGCAAATGCATTTCCAACCTGGAAATCGGGGTCACGTGAATCCATGGGAACAGCTGCTGGATGGTCGTATGAGTAGCCGATGCCGGTCTCATGTTCTGCTTATTTGACCACTGACTCCAGGCAGACAATCGCTGAAGAGGATTGATAACGGCTGTAGTCACCTGCCAATAGAAAAGCTCTTCTGTAGAAAAAAACTGCCAAACAATCATGGTCATCGGAAAATCATGATCACCTATATCATGCGACCCGGCACATAGCAAACAAAGGAGTATCAGCTGAAACATTTTCAGAGCAATTGGTTTAAATGGGGTGTCTGGGTGGGATTCTTAAATTAATATGTATGTTGTCCAACAAGAGCAGAAACTGCACTGGATCTTGCATTGGGCAATGAACCTGGCCAGCTGACCGATCCTTTCAGAGCAAACAGTTACCACAACTCCTTAAGTTTTACGATAGCTACAGATAAAGACAATTATGGAGCTTGTGAAAGAGTATTAAAGTGGAGCAGGCTACATATGAGAGCATCGTGCAGGAACTAGTGAGAGATCATTGGGAACAGCTAATTTCGGGCAAGTCTACATCCAACATGTGAAAAGTGCTTAAACTTTAACTACACAGAGTATAAGGCAGGTATTTTCCAGTTAGAAGGAAGGACAAACTGAAACTGTGGATGTCGAGGAAGGTCATGTTGTAGTCCCGAATAAAAAAGGAAAAATCAGTAAAGCTTCGGAAGTTAGAATGAGGCCGGGTCTTGGAGGATTATAAAGAAGCCAGAAAATAATTTCAGAGAGGAATTAAGAAAGCCAGGAGGGGCCAATAAAAGCCCTTGGTAAGTAGGATTAAAGAGCACCCCAAGGCATGATGTACATACATCAGGGGCAGGTGGATAACAAGGTGAGGGTGGGACCACACAAGGATAACATTGTTGGGGGGTGGGGGGGAGCATTTGCCTAGGTGCGAAGGATGTGGGCGAGGTCCCTAACGAGTACTTTGTATGAATATTTACCAAGGACAAGGACATGGAAGATGTGGAGATCAGTACCGCGAGTATTAATATGCTCAGGCATTTTGAAGTTAGGAAGGAGGTGGTGCCGGATATATAAATAGCAAACTTTGGATAAGTCCCTCGTGCCTGATGGGATATACCCCAGGTGACTGAGAGGAAAGTGAAGAGATTTCTGGGGCCTTGACCAATATCTTTGTGACCTCCACAGCCACAGGCGAGGTCCTGGAGGACTGGTGAGAAGCTCATGTTGCTCCATTATTCAAGAAGGAAATCCGGGATAATCCTGGAAACCATGTCAGTGGCACGGAAGGTACTGAGGAGAATTCTGAGAGACAGGATTTATGAGTATTTGGAAAATCATAACCTAATTAGGGAGAGCCAGCATGGCCTTCTGTGTAAATTGTGCCTTATTACATCGTTTGATTTTATTAATAACGTGACGAGGATGATTGATGGAGACAGAACTATGTTTGTCATTTTAACAAACTTCAGAAAGGCATTTCACAAAGTTCCATATGGGAGTCTCATCCAAAAGTGGTGAACTGGCAGTTTGAATTCAGAACTGCCCCGCCCATTGAAGACAGAGGGTACTGGTTGAAGGGACCAGTTGTAGCTGGAGCTCTGTGATTAGTGGTGCTCCACCGGGATCAGTTCTGTGACCCCTGCAGTTTGTGATGTATATAGCCGATCTGGCTGAAAATGAACATTATTATATATAGCACCGAATAGTAGCAAAGAATACAGCGGGATGAACTGTAAATCAATTGCAGATGTGGACAGAGAAATGGAGATGGAGTTTAATCCAGGTAAATGTGAAGTGTTGTACCTCGGTAGGTCAAATGTAAAGAGACAACACAATGTTAAGTGCAAGACACTTAACAGGTGTTAATAAGCAGAAAGACGGTGGGATTCAAATTCAAAGCTCCTTGAAATTGGCTATGCAGGTTGATTAAGTGGTTAAGAAGGTATATGGCATGCTTGACTTTATTACTCGAGCCAGCTGTAATGCACCTGATAAAAACTCTAGTTCGGCCACATCTGGAGTACTGCGTGCCGTTCCTGTTGCCTCACTCTAGGAAGGATGTTGAGAATTTGGAGAGAGTGCAGAAGAGGTTTACCAGGACATTGACCGGATTAGAGGGCATGTGATTAGAGAAACTTGAGTGGTTTTCTCTGAAGCGGTGAAGTGAAATTTGATAGGGTTTATAAGATTATGAGAGGCTTATAGAATAGGCAGTATTACGTACCCCGTAACTGGGGTCTTACCAGCAAAGATAGAAGTAACCATTGGAGTCTGGTACTATTTTCAAAACAGTGTTTATCAGTAAAATATACAAATAAATATCAACAATGCAAATATACAGATAACACACGTTAGCAATACTAAACCTAGAAGTGTGGGTATAATAATAATCAATAATAAACAAGCTCTATCGATGTCTAGGGGATAATGAATTATCATGGGAAAGTATAAAGTTCAGTTCTGTTCATGTAGGCTGAGGTAGTTGTTGGACGATGTGTTGTAGTAGATACCAGATCACATTTTATAATAATCCCATGCAAAGGTACAGCTTCTGTCCCTTTTCCTATATCTCTTAATACCACCTCTCCAGTTTCAGGACCAAAATCTAGCACCTTACTTAGGATCAATGACTGATCAGCCCCAGTATCTCTCCAGATTCTCACTGGAACTGGGGTCTCTTCTTCTTTCACAGACACCGTCCCTTCTGAAATAAATTTCTCACGCCCGTCTCGTACTCTATCTACCTTTGCCTTCCTCGTCGATTTACTGATCGACTCAATACACCCTGTAGGGACTGCCGTTTTCCCTTTTCCTGTCTCCTTCTTCGGAACAAAGCACTTAGATGCAATATGACCAACCTTTCCACAATTATAACAGGTCAAGCCAGGAACTTTCCTGCCAGCCTGCTTGTCCTCCTCCTTACCTTTACCACTAGCTCCCAGCTTATTCTCGACCTTAGCCGGTGGGCTTTCTCTACCCGTCCCTACTGCCTTTCTGGTAACTCTTATTTGAGGAAATCTTTGTCTTGTGGGTTAGGCCATATTCATCTGCGAACCTGGCAAATTCTGATATAGACTTATTCATCTTCTCGTTCAGATACATCCTGATATTATCCGAAACACAACCTTTAAATTCCTCAGTCAGAATTAACTCTCTGAAACGATGGAAATCCTCCTCCACCTTCTGCAGCGCACCAGCGATCCAAGAGCACACCCTTCTCATAGACAAACTCTGCATAGGTCTGATTCCACTGTTCCTTTAAATCTCTGAACTTCTGTCTTATACGCTTCAGGTACCAACTCGTAGGCCCGAAGGATAGCCTGCTTTACTTCCTCATAATCCTCAGACTCCCCCTCGGACAAACGCCGCATATGCCCGTTGAGCCTTCCCTTTTAATGCACTTTGTAACAACGCCACCCACTGATCTCTGGGGCCACTTCTGATTCACTGCCACCTTTTCAAAATGCAAGAAGTAACTATCAACATCTGTCTCCTCGAACGGAGGTACTTAACCTGAACTCTCTACTAACATTAAAACTTCTCAACTGAGCCTTCCCCCTCGGTCTCTTCCCTGTTGCTTTAACCTCTCCATGTCCAGCGCATGTTGCCTATCTCTCTCCTTTTTCCTTCTTTCCCCCTCCATCTCCCTTTCAGCCCTTTTCCTTCTCACTTTGTGCCTCCCAGACAGCTCTTTCCCGCCCGCTTTGCGCCTCTAACTCCTTTAGCTGGAGCTCATATTCCCTTTTTCTTTCTGTTCCGCGTCCAACCTTAATTTTTCCAACTCTAACTGAACCCACCCCCCAACCAACTGGTTTCTTTTCAGGGATAAGTTCCAATACCCCCGGCGTGAACACATCCTCAGATATATAATACTGGGCTATGGCCCTCTGTATCTCCCACTTTTTTATTGACGACTTCACCTCTGTGAGATTTAATCATTTCGCAATATCCACAAGACCATCTTTGTAGCATCCTCTAGCGCCTTCAAAGTCGGGTTTTCTATAAATTTGTCTATATCCATCTTTGAGTTTCCTGTCTGGTTACCCACGCAACCAGATCAAATAATGGACTTATAGCCCGACGCACTGGCCCCCCAATTTGGTAATCAAATCTCGAGACGAGGGCCCCAATTTGTTACGTACCCCCGTAACTGGGTGTCTTACCAGCAAAGATAGAAGTCACCATAGGGAGTCTGGTACTATTATCAAAACAGTGCTTATTGGTAAAATATACAAATCCAATATCAACAATGCAAATATACAGATAATACACGTTAGCAATACTAAACCTAACAGTGTGGGTATAAGAATAATCAATAATAAAACAAGCTCTATTGATGTCCCAGGGGATAATGAATTTTCATATGTGAATATAAAGTTCAGTTCAGTTGATACCTGCTGGAGGTAGTTGTTGGTCGATGTGTCGATGTGTGTGTGTGGGGGTGGGGGGAGGAGGGAGAGGGAGAGGGAGAGGGAGAGGGAGAGGGAGAGGGAGAGGGAGAGGGAGAGGGAGAGGGAGAGGGAGAGGGAGAGGGAGAGGGAGAGGGAGAGGGAGAGGGAGAGGGAGAGGGAGAGGGAGAGGAGAGGGAGAGGGATGAGGGAGAGGGGAGAGGGAGAGGGAGAGGGAGAGAGAGAGAGAGAGAGAGAGAGAGAGAACAGTGACAGCCAGTCAAAACCTTCCTTTACAATCTTGATCAGTCAATGTGTTTGTTGTGGCCATTCAGGTATGACCCCTCTGTCCTTTAGCTTGACCGTTCTTCTATGGTGGACTCGTCACCCCAGGCAAGGGTGGACACACACACAAGCCCCCACCGGGCCTCGCTATAAACAATGTGAGTTAAAATTGACCGATCCTTCATTCGGTCTCCGATGCCCCACACTTTCTCGTGGGTTCCAACACTTAACCAGTGCTCACTAGTGTGTCGCTTGGTGCGTCTGAGGGGTGTCTCCCCAGACCTCACTTTTATCTCTACTCACGGGGTCTCAGGTGTCAATCAGTTTTGAATGGCTTAGCCCATCAAACCAGCCCACTCTGGCTGTCCACTGAGGAATTTTAATGAACAGAATAGTACCAAGTAAACAGCCCTCTCCGGAGCCATAAGTCTTACAGGAGTCATAATATGGTGGAACAACAAGTCTCTTCCTCCCTGTGTTATCTCTCCCTTATCTGAAGCAATGTCCCAGTCCCAGTATGTTCGGGGATGTTTTTGTTCCATCTCTTTCTCTCTCATTAGCAGCATGGCAACAGTAACGGTTTGTAATTCTTCCAAGGGAGGGGGAACATGGGCAACTCTGCACGCTTCTGCCTAT